>NW_024412437.1:4075774-4087382 GCF_014898765.1 Herpailurus yagouaroundi | reverse complement strand
CACACACACACACACACACACACACACACACACACACACACACACACGGTGAGACTCAGAACGGCTGCTCTCTACCCGGAGATCACCACTGCCTGACTTCAAATGACTTACAATGCATATTGTGACCCCCACCTGACGGCCTGCTGGCATCATCAGACCTTCCACCCTGAGGACTTGGATTGTGGTTTAGAAAGCAAAGGAACAAACGCTAGGTGGGTGGGGGGCTGGGCGAAATAGGTGAAGAGGACGAAGAGGTACAAACTTCCAGTTTCGAAATAGAAAAGTCAGAGATGAAAAGTACGGCGAAGGGAATATCGTTAAGAACACCGTAGCAACATTGTACGGGGACAGGTGGCGACTACACTTATCGCGGTCAACACCGAGTAATGTATAGAATTGTCGAATCACTACGTTGCACACCTAAAACTAATGAAGCATTGTGTCAACTAGTCTTCAAATTTTTTTTTTTTTTTTTTTAAAGGAACAAACTCTTAGTATGCCAAGTGCAGCCATCTGCAAAAGATCCAAGATCAGACTCCGGAGAGAATCCCTACCTAGGGGAAGAACCTGACGCGTAGCAGGCACCCCACCAACACTCACTGAACTGAATCGTGTCCATTTGAACACACCTGTGAGGCAACATTACACCCAGTGGGCCTTCAGAGAGCGCTGGGCGTCTGACCCCCACCTTCAATGCCTTTTCCTTCAGGAACAATGCACACCTGCACACAAAGCTTTCTCACGCCACCCCATCTCCCGCCTGCTGGTTCCGCAGACTGGATTACCTGGGTTTCGAGACCAGCCAAGCACTTCCACCCAGGGAAGAAAGGCGGAATGGCAACCAGAAGATGGGTCTCTCAACTCAAGAAACCTCTGGAGAAGCATCTTAACCTTCTACCTTACTTTCGTTTTCTACCAGTCAACTTTCCTTTCAAGGCTCTAAGCTTGACTCCACCCAGGCTACCACATCACCCCCCTAAACCAGCACTGGCACACTCCCCTCCCGCCAAGCAAAGGTACACACACACACACACGGAGTTTGCAAAGCCAGCTGAGGATGGCTGGCTGAGGACTCTGCCCAGCTGGCCTGGTGAGTCACTGCCAACCTCGTACATGATGGGGATAGCAGGATACTTACACACTACTGTCCGTCATGGACATGGAATCATCAGTCAGTGCATCGCTGGATATCTCGCTATCATTGGCGCTGGTAGCCGGCGCGAAGACATAGCCAGAACCTACGTGGTATGGATTAACAGGGTCGCTCCTCTTGAAGGACCTGCGGGGAAAGTACAACCGCAGTGCGTCACGGCTTCGCACCAGGCACCCAGGTAACCAGGCAATCCGGGGACCCGAGAGTGCGTGATCCCGCCATGTGCTCAGGCCAACCTGCTGCCCAGGGCCAGGTGCTCATCTGGGCAGACGGCAGGGGCCACTGGCTCGCCCTGGGGAGAAAGCAGGCTGGGATCCTGTGCTGTCAAGGGCAAGTCTGTCAGGGGTGACAGGAAGCCATAAGCAGCCCAGGGGCCCCTACCAAGTGCTAAATACACACTCAGATAGAGGAAGGAAAAGGGGAGGCTACTGAGTGAAAGAGGAGAATTAGTCCACATGGGTGAAGGGTCTTCTCCCTCCCCACCACCATACCCAAGCCTACACTGGAGGAACACAGTTCCAGAGCCCCCGAGAGGTCTTTTGCATCCCAACTCCCTGTCTGGGGTCTGCTGGCGTAGTTCCAGGTTTCGAGCAACCAAAGGCCTGGCGTAACCTTCTCATTTCAACCTGGGGCCAGTACACTGGTCAGATGGGACAGAGACACTCAAGGCTGCCACCCCACCCGGAGCTGGGCCTCTGCCGTGCCCTCCCCCACCTGGGCAGCTAGGCTAAGGCTAAGACCAAGCCCCGCAGGATTAAAATGAGCAGCGCCGCTGTTTCAAAGGAAGGTCCAGGCCCTTCCTCCAGTGTCTCCTGCCCTTTGTTTCGGTGGCCTCAGCCTCCCCATTCTGCTCTCTTGATCTCCTCCCAGAACAACCAGTGTCCCTGTCCCCTGCTGGGCTGCATTCCTCGTGTCACCAGCAAGGGACATAGTGGGGAGGGGGCGGGGTGAGGAAGGGGCCACTGTGGTCCGTGAGCTGCAGGAAGGGGGGCCTGTCAAGCCTGAAGTCGCAAGAGGCCTCAATGACAAAGAGCCCAGCACACTCGACTGGGCCCACCCAGTCTAAGCCAACAGCAAAGAACTCAGCTGGGGGAGAAGCGGAAGGCCCAGAAGAGAGAACCTATTCCAGCAGGCCATTGCACAGGTCTCTAAAGATGGCCTTGGGGGTGGCACATGAAAGGGACTCGTGAAAGGTCAAAGCAGTCTCCACGCGTGATCGCGGCAGTCCTATTCACCAGTACGTGTGCAGCACTGTGCTGAGCTCTGGACTGACCCAGCCCGGGTCTCTGGTCTCCTGGCACAACAGGGCCTGTGCACAGCAGGGGGCGCTGCCACTGGGGAGGCAGACTGCGTCATCACTGGCCCACAAAGAGGGGCACACCTTCACACCCATCCTTTCAGCCCCAGCCCATGCTTGCAGCCACCTGGGGGGAGGAGGCGTTCTGGGCACACGGGTGGTGGCTCTGCAGGACAGCAGCCTGTCCCCTGGTCAGAGCTGGGACTCGCCTGCATGACACACATCTGTTTGGCTCTCACCCAAACCCTTCCTGCCTCCCAATACAAAGACCGGCCTCAGCAGTTCAAAAAGTTCTAGCAGCATGAGTGACCCAGGCCGGGCCCCCAGGTTGGACCGATGGACCGAAGGAGGGTCGGGTGTGGGCAGGGAGTTGTGGCCACAGTTTGGTGTGAGGGAGAGTCAACAGGGGCAGCTGGGATGGGAAAGACGTGGAAGGGTCAGGGCCCTGTCGTTAAGGCCTGCACTCCAGCTCGAGTGATACCACGAACAAGAACAGTTACATCCAGGGGCGCCTGGGGGGCTCAGTCCGTTAAGCGTCTGACTTCGGCTCAGGTCGTGATCTCGCAGTGTGTGAGTTCGAGCCCCGCGTTGGGCTCTGGGCCGACAGCTCGGAGCCTGGAGCCGGCTTCTGATTCTGTGTCTCGCTCTCTCTCTGCCCCTCCCCTGCTCAGGCTTGGTCTCTCTCTGTCTCTCAGTAATAAATAAACATTTAAAAAAGAAAGAAAGAAAAAAGAAAAGTGACATCCAGAGTCCTAACACGTTAGAGCCAGAATGAACCTCTAGAGAGAGGACTTAGGCCAAGCCCCTCAGTTTAGAAATGTTGACTAAAAACCAAGCATCTCCACAGACGGCACGGTTAGTCCAGGCGGGCCCTTGTTTTTGGCGCGGCCGTGTGCGCAGCACACAGTAGGTGCTCAAGGAACGTCCGCGGCCCCGGCGTCATGCAGCCTCACGACCGTGGCGGGAGGCGCGGAGCCCCAGGTGGGGGCCAAAAGCCTGGTCGGAGGCCACCTGGCTGGAGACCTGGCCACACAGGGAGCCCACATCCAGACTCCCACAGGTGCTCAACATCAGCAGGGACCATCTTAGAAATGGCAGGTGGGTGCAGAATGAACCAGAAAGCACACATGAGGAATGTCACCCTTGAATCTGCTGAATACCTTGGACCAAGGGATGGTCCACTGAACGGGCACCGGGACACTGGCCCTGTCCTTGTATCTGTAGAGGGCAAGGAGTCTCAGGATATCCCCCCAGGATATGCCAGGCTAACTAAGTAAGAAGGGAAGGTCCTCCCGGCCCCAGAGCTGGTCCTGCGTCAATATGGGATTTCCAGACACCAGGGCCGGAGAGAGAGAAGCGGTGGGCGCAGAGGAGAGGCAGATGACTCTTCCTGGGGAAGAGACGGGATGAGGAGGATTCAGTAACAATGTCTCCTAACTGATAAGGCAAGTCGATCGGAGGCAGAGGATGGCTGTGTTGGCATCGCCACTAACGGCAGAGCAAGAGGAGACTGGGCTCTTAAGTCAGAACGAAGAAAGTGCTGCCCGCTGGTCCGAGCGGACCCATGGATGTTGTGGAATCACCCGAGTCTTGAAAACCGTCCCAAGTACCCAGCTCTCCGGGGGGCCTGGACAGGGCTACTGCCTCGAAGCAGGATGAACGAACGAGAGGAAAGTCTCCAGGGTCCCTTCCTGGCTTCAGAAGCCCAGGGCAGGTAAGCGCTCTCAGCCCTGGACAGGGAACAGGAGTGGAGAGGCGAGAACCGCTGCTGGCTCAGCCCCCCGGCCGGCAGGGGACCACAGTCACGTCACCGCCTCCACTGACGTGGGGTCTCTACCTAAGAAGCACACGGGTCAGACTTGGCCAGCGGCACCAAGTTCTTGCGTTCTCTGAAGACTCCAGAGCGCTGCGATTTGGGGAGACAGTAGTCCTACTCCAAAGACCCAACCGCCAACGAAAACAGAGCTGCCGCAACTCTCCTGCAGGGTTTGTGGTGACTTTTCCTTTTCTCAATTTTATTTTTTTTAATTTACGTCCAAATTGGCTAGCGTATGGTGCAACAACGATTTGATGGTGACTTCTAACCACGCTGCGCCGGTGTGTTTGCACGCTGGATGCCTGTCCTGTGCAACCAGACTGTAAACTCCATGAGGGCAAGGACCGGATCGGTCTTCTCTGCGTGCGGCCCCTCAGTGGCGGGGGGCGGTGGAGCGTGGCAGGCGCTCTAGACTTTGCTGAACCTCCTTAAAAGACCTGGGACCGTCCTGTGGGTGGCTGGAAAGTTCTTTTAGTCTAAGAGACATCAGTACAAGATCAGGAGAGCCCAGATAGCCCTAAAGAGCATCCGGACCCTCTCTACCCCCCCTCCAGTGCTGCCATCTCTGTGGTATCAACGCACTGACAAGGTCCTGAATTCAACCTCTGCATGGAGAAAAAGAACTCACTAGAAATCCCTCCCTCCCCGACTAAGAAGACAGCAGACTCCAATCCGTGTGTGCGCACGGCCTCGCGCTCACCAGAGTGGATCACAAAACACATGGATCCCCAAAGAAACTTGTCCTCCGTCACTTCCAAAACAGAGGGCTCCCGTGTGACCCGTACTTAAGAACAGAATACACCACTCTCAGCTCACTTGGCGGCAATAAAGTATTTGGGTTTCCCTACGATCGTGACAGAGGAAGGAGGGCAAAGCAGAGGAAGGGGCCGGGTTGTGGAGGAGAGAGAGACGGAAACTCTGTTTTTAAGAACCCAGAACTTTGTCAGAATTGCCACATAATTTTAAGAACACGGATTAGAGCTCTTTTCTCGTATCTTAAAAAATAGGAAAGAAACTCAACCACGCTACAGTAATTGTACCCAGATGCTTTATTTCTCTGGTGCTCCCATAGTTGCTGCAAGGATTTTAAATTCCTACAGAGAGTGGGGGCCTATGTGGCAGACTTCGCACCGGGCGTGCGTCCACGGACCCCCATGTGCTGTCAGGGAGCACAAGTCCTGGGACCTTAAGGGGAGGGAAACTGCTGGCCTTTTCTCCCCAGCTTATTCTTTTTTTTTTTTTAATTTTTTTTTCTTAATGTTTTTTTTAAATTTATTTTTGAGACAGAGAGAGACAGAGCATGAGCAGGGAAGGGGCAGAGAGAAAGGGAGACACAGAATCGGAAGCAGGCTCCAGGCTCTGAGCCATCAGCACAGAGCCCGATGCGGGGATCGAACTCACAGACTGTGAGATCACGACCTGAGCGGAAGTCGGACGCTCAACTGACTGAGCCACCCAGGCACCCCTCCCCAGCTTATTCTTATCTCTTATCTCCATGAAGGTGCTGTGGCCCCGCCCCACCCCCCCCCCCACCCCCAGCACACCAGTGCACAACAGACCTGACCTTTGGGATCTCCCTCCGGATCCCCCCACCACCAAAACAATGCAATTAACAAGTATTTGCTTCTAAAAGCTGTGCCCTAGGACAGTGTACTTACAGAGTCACTGCCCAAAAGGCAACCCTCTCTTCAAGAAGCATTTTCTAAGGCAAGATCAAGGGGGCGTTCAGGGAGGGGTCTGGCACTCGCGTGGCACTGAGCGCCAGAGCCATTAGATAGGCAAACTTTCACCAGTGAGTCTCGGCACACTGCCTCCATCAGAGGCTCCGTCCTCTAACTGGGGGCTCCTGCCTCCAGCGTATCTTTCCTATGGCATCAGTTTCTTTGATAATTGCAGCCAAGCTGGATGCCGGTGGCTTCGCAGGCCTCATCGGTGAGTTCTTTCAGAGAACAGGAAGCACTTGGAGCCAGCAGAGGGCCATCTGCTGGGCCCGACTTATCTCAAGGGAGGCCGGAGGAGAGCCGCCAGGCACCAGAGGATGGCACCGGGGCCAGGGCAGACTGGGAAGGGCACAGGGAGCACTCTGTGAGCCCAGCACTGTCTCCTTCCCAAAATAAATGCTGGGCTGAGCTCCTAATCCCACAGCCCCTCCACACACACACACACACACACACACACACACACACACACTTCAGCGTTCTGCGGATACGTCTGTGTGCTGGGGTTTTACACGTGCTCTACCAACGGGTCACTCTTGCTCTAAGTTATTTATAGAGACCATCAAAAGCCCAGGCATCCCACTCAAGCACCCACAAACCACAGTCCTTCCCTCCGAGGATAATTCCTGCTCTTCCGTTCCAACTATTTATATTAAACCTGACACCAGATCAGTAAGGACACAAACAAGTCGTTACAAACGAGGCTCCTCTGAGCGCCCAAGGAGAACGCGGGGCTTGGAAGGCACCCAGCTGCCGGGGCTGCTCCTCAACAGCTGATGGGGACCCTCAGCAGGACTCCCGGTCTCTGTTTCATTCACGTTACTAACTTATGAAGCCCAACCCCGAAGCCCCGTACCTCGCTCGATGAGTGAGTGCACTGCAAGGAGGGGCAGACCTGAAAGAGCGGGAAAGGATCCCCCATCCCAGTAACGGGCTGAAAAGACAGACTTAAGCTCAACAGGTAGAGGAAGTTGAGGCCCGGGAAGGGGGGGGGGGGCCACTCTAAAACTTGACAGTGACTGCGGGCTGGAGGCCGGGACTCACTCTCTGAAAGGGACATCCTAACCTGGTTGCCCTTCTCACACATGTACTCATCATCGGGATTAAATTATACTAGTTCTAATGCTTTACGACTATTCAGAACGTTTCCCTTTACAAAGGGCTCCCGGGTCTATTGTTTTGATCCCATAAGAGCAACCTAGGACATGAACAGGACGGATGGTGCCAGTCACTGCACAGAAGGACACATGGGGTTCATAAGACTTCAGCCCAGGTAAGCAGGCAGTGGACAGGGCTGGGACCCAGGCCTTGGAAGAATTTGGGACACCGCCCCATACGTCACAGGCACGCCTGAATATCTCGTATGTGAAAATGAAATCGGATGGCTCTTCAGTTCTCTGTGACGATGCCCGGTTGAGACATATGGGCTTCATGTAATCCAGGTAAAATACTTCATTTCAACCCAACGCTGGGAGAAAGCACACACAAATAGAGCCTGGAAACTCCAGGGGCGGATGAAAAGGTGTCATCTATAGATCAACGATGCCAGGGGGTCACAACCAAGAAGGCAAGCCCTGGCAACACGAAGGATCTTTGGCCGCTGCCCCTGGGGATCTAAAAAGCTTCACAAGAGTAATCTCCAGAAAGTTTAATCCTGGTGATATCCCACTGGAGGGCTCTGGAAAGGGGAGGGGCACAGCGAGGCTGGGTCTCTACTGCCCACCCACAAAGGGGAGGGGTCACGAAGGGTCCTGCTTGGGAACATTTTCTTAGGGTGAGAAGTCCCAAGCCACCAAACCAGGTGCAGTTTACAAAGGGGGCACTCTGGGTCCTGACTCGGGCAGACACAGAAGCTCCACTGTTGGAAAGCCCCTGGAGAAGCAGCCTTACCACAGGGCTTAAGTAGTCTCAGCTTCAGCTGCCAAACTGGAGGGCAAGGAGGCCAGCAGAGATTTACCAGAATGTCCGCCTAACGGAACGGGGCAGTAGCAGGTGCCCAGTGACTGCCCAGCCACAGGCGCCAGACCTAGTATCTTCCCTTCAAACAACCTGAAACCATAAGCTTAAAGACGCAGAAACAACTCCTTTCACGTGACCCCATGCTTCGTTTCAGAAGCCAATCCAGAGCTACTTAGGTGTAGACCAGATGTCTGAGTGTGAGTAAACTCGCTCTCAAGGCTGTAGGAGCGCCCTCTGGTGGCTGGAGAACAAGCTCTTCGCTCCCAATGGAAAGTCAAAAAGCTCTTGGCCACCCCCTAAGTCACTGCTTCTAGGCTCGGCCATCACTATCCTGCCCCCTCGTACTATCGCTTTTGACACTGAAGGCCCCTCTCTACAGGGAGAGGGCCATCTCCACGGAGGCAGCCACCAGATCGCATCCCCGGTTCCAAACACACGAAGAAATACACAACGGAGAGCAACATAAACCATTCAGGTAGCTACCGAGTGCCCACCGCCCCTTCCACGGCACGCCAAGGGCAACGACCTCAAAGAAAAAGGCTGGTTCTGGAGAGCTGGAAGGGGAGAGAGGGAGAGACACAGAAAGACTCATTCTAACGGGAGGTCTGAAGTTGCTGGCAAAGGTCAAGAATCTTAAGACTTGGCCGTTCTCCTTCTGTAAGGGGCTGTTGATCTTTGAAGCCTCTAAAAGGGACAGTACTCCAGGGCCCCGTCCTCTCCGCCCAAGACTCTTCTCCGCCAGCACCAAGCAACACAACGATCAGCTGAGGTCTGACCCTTGGGCTGCAAGCATTTAAAACCTAGATTCCTATGCCAGCGGGCTCCAAGGCTAAGGGTCCTTTTATTCAGGGAAGACACAGGACCTTGCCTAGTTAGGATAGGTTTCCCGGCGGGTACATACCTAATTCTCCAAAGAGAACCACAGCCAGACTTGTTAAGCCAACTGCTGGCTCTTATCTTAACAGAAAAGTTCCAAAGACCCCACCTACCCCCATGTCCGATGGGTGCACACGCTATTTCCTGGGCCTCCACGACCCAGCTGCCTCCCCAACCACATTAATTCCACTCTCTACTGATTGGTGGTGAGTGACCCCTTCCAAAATGGTGTTTAGTGTATTTGGTGACTCAGAGGCATCAAAAGCTGCTGTCCTCTCCGGCTCTCCCTCTTTCTCTGTCTCCCTTCTAAGACTGGCCCAGGATAATAAGTAACCCGCATTAATGAACACTGCTCGCCCCTGTTTGAAGTTAGCCCTGGAAGACTGCAGGTATGCAGCTGTGGGAGCACACTCTTCCCCACTTTAAACAACGAAAAGCCAAGATCAAAGGGTTCGTGGCCAGCGGTCCTAGCTCTCAACAGACCTTTGTCGGCCTCAGCGGCACATCCATCCAACCATCCACCCCACTTAACTCCAAACATCTGCAAAGTCCGTGCCCTCCTCCAGCCCCGGCCCCCTCCCCGGCCCAGCTCTTACCTGTATCCATTTTCAACGGTCTCCGCGGACCTCGCGTTGGCTGTAGCCCTCAGGGTTTTGCTGGACAAGCCCACCACGGTGGGTGACAGTTTGCACTTGAAGTCGGCACAAGCCCACTCCTCTTCCTCATTCAAGGTGGGGAGGTAGCCACACACGACCTTTAGACTCCCCAGGCCCCCGTTACTCATGTAAGCTGTGTTTTCTCCCCCACTCCTCACATATTCGAGGTATATATCAGAAGTCAAAAACATCTGGTAGGCATTTTCCTCCATCACCGACTGGATCTCAGTCTGGGCCTGGTCGAACATGATGGAGTCAATCTGCTGCTTCCTGATGCCATCTCTAATGTAGGTCTTGGTGGCAGGCTTCAGCTGCTTGGAGACGATGCTGTTGTTCTCGATGTACCTTTTGTAGATCGCTTTGGCTACTCGTAAAGTTTTGGTATCCTTCAGGTTCATCTGCCTGAACCCATTGCAGGCAAACCAGAAGTCCAAGGTATCCACACATTTGTCCCTCTCCAGGAAAGTGCGGAAGAGATAAGCACCGTCTTGATCGCCCAACAAATAGTGCAAAGACTTGGTCCACCTGGTCAGAGGGGAGTCCGGGGATGCCCGCCCCTCAGGCTCTCCCAGCCCACCCTCGTTCCGCCTGGCGTTGGAGGAGACAGGCATGGGTTTGGTGACCTGGCCCTTTCCCACCCCGGGCTGGCACGGTGGGGTCTCCCCTTCTTCCCCCGGAACGGGGGGCCGGGGGGCATCCTCGTGGAAGCTGCTGCTGGGGTCTGGGAGGCGAGTCACCAGCACAGCACTGCTCATGGCGAGGGAGCTCTGCGCACGGAGTTCGGGAACTGTTCTCTTCCCCCAGCTCCTGTCAGCGATCAGCGTGGTCTCTCTCTCACTCTCAAGTCAGCAGGGGCTCATCTGAGCCTCCTTTCTGGAAAGAAAAGGAAGGGGGGAGGTAGGGAGAGAGAAAGGGGTATTGATCTAATCAAAACCAGATCTACCCAACATCAAAGCAAGAAAGTAAACAGGCTTTTCAACTCCTCAAATTCAAATCAAGCAACCCAGCTATCTGCGAGGTGCTCATCTAAAGTATCCGACGCTGCTTTTTCAAAGGCGAAATCTGAGCTCCCAGCACGTTTTGGGAGGGGGAGGGCGGGGAAGGTGAGCCACGAGCTCGGAGGGTGGGAGCTGGGGGTGGGGGTGGGGGCGAGGGGGGGCGGGAGGTTGGAAGGTGTAAGACCGAGCCTTCCAAAAACCCACTCGGCCAGGGCGCACGCAGTGCTGCCTGGGCTCCGCTACCCACCCCCACCCCCCTAACCCCCACCCCCCACCCCCCACCCCCGTCAGCATCAACTCCAAAGACGCGCACCCCGAGCCGCCGGGCTGTGTGCAGGTGAAACCAATTTCGGTAAATTTCCCCACTCGGCTCTCCGCACAGATAACTCGAGCTCCAAACGTGCCCTTCCCCGGCATCTGGTTCCCATTCCCCCCACCCACCCCTTCCCTCCGCGCTCCCCCCTTCCCACTCCTTAAAAATTCAGAAGATCCTCGACCGAGAAAGAAGCCCGCCCAGCAAGGGGCGGAATGGGCTCCCAGCTGGAAAACGCCCCCCTCCACCCAGATGTAAATGTTCGCTGCGCCCCCGCCTCCCGCCAAGAATCCGGCTCAGTCTACACCTCTGTGTTCCCCGTTCGCCAGAACCAAAAATCAACTCATTCAGGCACGACTTTGATCTCCAAACTTTGCGAGAGAGCAGAGAAGCCTCAAGACCCGCCGCCCCCTACGCCCCCCACTTCCGCCCCCAGCTCCCCTCCCGGAGCCACAAACCCTACAAAACCGGATCAGAAACCGTCTCACGCTACCATTGCCTCTGCCAAGAATCCCAAACTCTACTGACCTCGAGCCTGTCTTTTTTCCAAAAGAAAAAAGTCTTATCTAACCAATAAACAAGCCGCTTTCCCTAGCACTGGAAGGATCAAACTAAGGAGGGCAGGGGCGGGCCGGGGGGGATGGGGCGCGACCCCGAACCAGGGGCCCCAGGCCGCCGGGCTGGGCAGCTCCGCCGGCGGAGTGGCGGGGCTGCCGGTAGCGCCGCGCTGCCGGGGCGGAGGGAAGGTGGGGCGGCCCCGTTACCTGGAAGACGAAGGCGGCCCGAGGCCGGGCTCTCATCTCCGCGGAGCCCCACCGGCCC
>NW_024412437.1:4035499-4070774 GCF_014898765.1 Herpailurus yagouaroundi | reverse complement strand
TGTTAACTCTTCCAGGGTCCTCCTCCACCCCCTGCGAGGCCCCCGCCGCCCCGGGGGCGCTCTCAGCCGGAGTTCCAACTCCGTCTTTCAAGTTCTCCGGCCTCTTTGCTCCAGCTTCCTCCCCCTGCCTGCCCTCGCCCTCCCCAGCTCTGGAAAGCAACAGTTTATTGTAGCATTCTGGCCGTCGCAAGAACTGCAAGCAAGCAGATTTTTTTTTTTTTTTTTCTATCATCAAACACTTTTCCACCTCTATTCAAGTTTCCCTGGGAATTTGGGCTGCCAGGATCTTGTAAAGGGAGTTCCAGTCCTGGGATCGATTGGCCAAGTGTCATAGGGCGAACGCGGGCCTGGACGCGGAAGGCATGTGCGTGCCCTTGCGCGCGTTTTTCTGAGTGTGGTGCGTTTGTGGATGTGTGAAGATGGGGGGTGTGAATCTGCCAGCACAGGCCTGAGTGCTGGAGATGGGCTCTGACGCCTCGTTAGGGAGCATGCCTCAGTTCCCTGAGATTTAACTCCCAACTTACCAACCTGGCCGCCAGAACCCTTCTTGGGCGCGCACAGAACATCTTTCTGTAACAACCGCATTCCCAACGCGCTATTGCCGGTGTCGCCTGTGCTGCCATATGTTACGTATTAAACAGACATGGAATGTCTTTTTTCTCCTTGATCTGCAGTGCGGATTATTGAAAACTCCTCACCCACTGTCACCTTTGAATGTCACCTCCCCACATGCCACCAGTAATGTTGATGAGGCACAACCGTCTCTTCTCACTTAATGTAACAAGAAAACAGGCCACAAACCTAGAACGTCTATTGCTATAGAATGGTCCCTCATACGATGCGCTATTAACTTGAAAATCTTAAAATTGTTTCAATAAGTGAAAAGGGAAGCCCAGCGCCGATACTGGGCCAGGCTTGCGGTCCTCAGCTCTACTCACTGTCTTATTTACTTTTTTTGTTGAATTAATGGATGACAACGCTTTTCAATGCAGAAGGGCCTGTAGCCTATCATGAGACCTTCGGAACTTTGAAAGATGCAAGAAATGGGTCTCGTTGGGCTTCTGTAGGAAAAGAGAAGGATGGTAAAACACCCACGATGTGCCGGAAAAGAATACGCAGTGGGGGGCTGTGCCCTGCTGCCCCCAGCCAGTGGGGCTGCAACAAGGGACTAGAGGCCTTTGCAGACCACGCTGCCAGACTTTTTCGCTCCCGAGAGCCAAGGCGGGTGACATTTCCCTTCCCAATACCTGCCCTTCTGTGTCCGTGGCTCACCTCCCCAGGCAGCCAGGCTGACAGCCAGCCAGCAGTCCAGGCTACGGATTATGGCCACCTCAGGGCAAACCGGGAAGGCTGGGGCTACAGTGTGGCCGGATGACTCATCTTTGCCTTGGGTCAACTGCTGGGTGTGAGGAGCCTGGCAGCCAGTCCCCTTCAGGTCGGCTCCGTCTAAGAGCCTGGCCTTCCGGTATGCTGGTGCGTGGGACCTATGGCCAAGGGCACACCCACCCACTTTGGCGACCCCACGACAGCCGGGGGCAAAGCCGTCCCTGTGGTTCCAGGGAGTCTTTAGGCCACAGAGGGTGTCATTACAGGAACAGAAGTTGTATACAGAGGGGAATAAATTGCCACGGCAGTGCCTACAACGTAAACAACAGTAGCATGCGCGCGCGCGCGCGCGCACACACACACACACACACACACACACACACCATGTGGGGGAGGGGAGATAGAAAAAGCAAAACATCCAAAATCAAAATAAACAATGATCAGAAAGAGGAGGCTTTAAAAAAGGAAGTGGAAACTTGGTCTTCATGGGTGGCTTTCCTCCCCTCCCAGCTGTCCCCACTGACCCTTCGCTGCCCCCCAGCCAGCCTTCATCATCGCAGGCTCTGCTTCAACGGAAGATTCTCCTGCTCCCTCATTATCCCGGCGCTGCGGCAGCCGGAAGGAGGGAATGGGGATGGGGGACACAGACACAAGGCCTGGTGTAGTTTGGATCTTCTCCTTAATGACCCCTCTGAGAGCCTGATTTCCAGAACAGGTGCTTGGTCACCTTGGCCCAGTGACTCCCCCTCCATCTCACCCCTGCCCTTTCTCCTTCCCCCTTGACTTCAGATCTGGTGGTACATTTCCCATTCAGCAGGAGGCGGGGCCAAGTGCTGAGAAGCCAGGAGCCCTCTCAAGCCTCCAGGTCTTTGACTACTTGTTGATAATATTTCTGGAAGAGAATCCAAAGTCCTCTGCTTATACCCAGCCCCTTTCTCAAGATAGCACAGTTTTCCATTTTTCCCTTCTCCCTGGCAGCAGGGATATCATGTGACTTGTTGTAATCCTGCACAGTTGCCTGGAAACTGGAAAGCAAGGTGATGGCTTTCTGCACATGCTCACTTAGCCCCCTCCTTTAAAGACAAACCCTACAGAGGATAAACCGCCTACTTTGCCTAAGTGCAGACAAGTTTAATAAAGCAGAGAGTATAATTCTTTTCTGGAATTGTGTATTGGGTTGAAATCCTAGAATCCCAGAAAACAAAGACTCAGGACGCCCTGGGAAGCATCTGGCCCGATCTCCAAACTTTAGTCGGCCCCCCAGAAACCCTTCTGGAGTGGAAGTCACACCGCTTGAGACTTCGGAGGACACGGTTTTCTAAGATTCAGTGACTTTGCCTTCTTTCTTTGGAAAAGTGCCACCTTGGACAATGTACCTCTGATTAAGGAGGGAGGCGGAGACAGGCAGAGGTAACCTTTCCTAAGACGGCAGGTTACCGAGTCGTTCTGAGTCTCTGTGTGTTCATCTGTAGAGTGGAGGAAGCATCTCCGAATGCCGTTATGAGGATAGGCAAGAAGATTCCAGCAAGATGTTTGACACACAGTAGGCACTCCGAACTGGCCCCCCAATAGCCTGGGAAGAAACTCTCTGTCTCCAAAGCAAAGATGCCCTCCAGTCAGGAGTCATGCCCGGGGTTGGGGGCGGGGGGCTGGATGCTACCAAGGAGGTCCTACAGAGGTGAGCCAACCCTGCCATCCTCCCTGCAGAGAGGAGCAGGCGGAGAGGGAAAGGGGGCTGTGCCTCTGCCGTCTCTCAGAAACAGTCCTCTCCTGTACCCCCCAAAGAAACATCCTAATTTTCTAGCCAGGGGCCACTTAAAGTGTTATCTGATCCAATCCACATTTTAAGACGGGGAACTTAAGCTAGGAAGAGGTGAAGAGATTTTTCCCAGGATCACTCTGCCCATGCTGGAGCTGAGCTGACACCTTGTAAGGGTTCTGACTCCTGGTCCATCCTCCCGGGAGGAGACCCCGGAGAGGGCTGGCTAAGAGGGGGGCCCTGAGTTTCTCAAGTCCCTGACTAATAAACATGTTTTGAGATGTTTTGCTAAAAGAATCACCCCAGGGCTTCAGCCTGAAATTTGACTGAAGTACACTCCCTTCTGCCCGTGTTTGTGGACCATCTCTGCGTGCCCCCCCCCCCCCCCCACACACCGCCAGGAGCTAGGCTATTCCACGAAGTCTCTTAAGGTGGCAGGTGTTCCCGGGGGCATCTGGGGGTGGGGGGGCTGGTTCACCTAAGGGAAAACTGACTCTAACAGAGCCCAAGAGGAAGAAGACAAGAGGAAAAGGCCAACCCAACTTCCCACCCTTCCCCCTTCCTACTTCCTCTCCCCTTAGCGGAGGGGGGACTGGGAGGCCAAGGTGGAAATTTTGAAGCCACAAGAGAAAAGGGGAGGGTTCTCGAAGAAATCGTGTCCGTAGAAGTGTCAGGGAAACTTGCTCGTTAATAAAATTAATAGAAACACATCATTTAAATGTTAAATTGAAAACAGAGCTAATAATGTAAAGCTTCCTAATCTGACTTACTTCCAAGGGCCTTTAATAGTTATTATAAATGGAGCTACAAACTGCCGGGCTTCTGGTATCTCGCCATTCAGCATCTTTTAAGAGTTGGCCTGAGCTTGTAGCCAGAGGAGACCATCAGTACGAACACAAATCCAGAAAGAGGTTCTGAGTTTTGAAATTTTCTTCTCCATAGCGTCAAGCGGACACACACGAAAAAGGTTGTTTTCAGGAAAGGACGTGAAGAAGAGGTAGGAAAAGGATCTCTGAAGTACCACCCAAGCGGCAGCATGGGAAACGTTGCTATTATAAACAGGTCTGTGATGCCAAGCTCTCTCCATAGACCTTGCTTTCTGCTCCTGGTGTCTCATCCTGCTCATTTGAAGCAACTTCTGGAAAGTGAGGATCTGCCAAGCTTTGGAATCCGTTCCTTTATTCTTTCATGTCACGTCGGTGTCTTGATTGGCTTCGAACATTCCCACAAGCTGATGGCCTGCTTTCTCTGCCTCCAGGGGATTGGCCATAGCCCGGGGGGGGGGGGGCGGCGTGGGCGGGGAGGAGAGGATGCTTGGCAGAGTCCCAGGCCTCCCCAGCACACCTAGAATGGTTCTGGATATTCGCTCCCCAGGAAAGAACCTTCCCCAGGTCAAGTTCGCAACATGCCACTTGATTATGCAAACTGCCTTGGATGCTGCCTGCACGGCCCATCCCACACCTCGCTGGCACCTGGCTGGTGCTCCGGTAATATGCTGGCAAACGAGGAGTCTACACTTGCGGTCTACACTTCCTCCTCTCTCATTGTCTCCTCAACCCTCGATTGTCTTTCCCTCCTTGAAAATCACTTTCAGCCACTTACAAACCACCCTGATTGGTAAATCCCATGGGCCCGTTTTGCTCTGGCTAGGGCTGTACTTAAGCAGCAGCCTGGCTCCTTCTTCTCGCTGTAGTTCAAGCCTCTCCCGTATCTGTCAGGACTTTCTTACCAGGAACACCTGTATCTCACACTGCTCCGCACTCCTCCCCAGCCCGAACACCCTGCTCTTCCTCTGGTTCCTTCCCCCTGAAATGGTTTCTGGGCCATTTCCTGCCCCACCCAGCCCTCCAAGCCCCATTCCCTAGAGGCCTGCGGGGGGAGGGGGCGGGGCCACAGCTGTCTCACATTTCGCATCTTAAAACAGAACCTACTTAGTCCCTGGTGAAACCAGCCATCCTCCTGGCAGACAGCGACCTCACCAGGCCCCGCTGCCTCAGTTAGAAACCTGGGCCATTTTGGGGCGCCTGGGTGGCGCAGTCGGTTGGGCGTCCGACTTCAGCCAGGTCACGATCTCGCGGTCCGTGAGTTCGAGCCCCGCGTCGGGCTCTGGGCTGATGGCTCAGAGCCTGGAGCCTGTTTCCGATTCTGTGTCTCCCTCTCTCTCTGCCCCTCCCCCGTTCATGCTCTGTCTCTCTGGGCCATTTCTAGATCCTTCCTTTCCCTCATCCATCCCCATTCAGTCACCCGGCTCGGTTGATTCTGCCTCTGAAACATCTCCTAAAATCACCGCCTTCCCTCCAGGTCCACAAACCACCCGCCAAGCTCGGCTGTTATCTCTTGTCGGGAACAGCAACATTCTGTTCTCCCGGACTGCAGCGTATATAGCCCCTGCCCCTGGGTCCCCGACATGTTGCCACCATAGAGAGAGCATTCTGCACTCCAAGATGGACCATATCATTCCCAGCTTCAAATCCTCTCTTGGCCACATGCGGCCTCCGGGACAGGCCCACACAGAGCCGGCTGTACGGTGCCCAAGGTGGTTGGCCCTGGCCAATCTCAGGCTCCGTCTCCTGCTGCCTCTGGCTCCCAAGCCCCTGCCAAGGGCGGTCCTGCATGGTGACTCCCATCTGCTATTCCTTCGTGCTTTTGAACTTGCGAGATTCCCTTGGCCAGCAGGCCACCCTCTTCGGCTTCTTCAATCCCTCCCCTGCCGTGTCCCCCCAAGACTGGGAGAGGCTCCTCTCTTCCATCTTTCCAGGGCACCAGGGCCTCACCTCTAGCACAACACCTCTGCTGACCTACTTCTCTTTACTACCCATTGCCCCGGGGACTCTGAAGAAGGGGCCCTGTCTTTTGATACCTTTCTCCCTCAACCCAGTCCACTGCCGAACGCGTTGTGGACACAGGTGATAGGTGAAATATTGAACGACTGGTGTACCACACGCATGGGCCAACCAGCACGGATGCCAGCCTGGGTCCCGGGGCTGGGTCACGAAGTGCCCCCCAACCAGGGGCAAGCCTTTAGCTGCTGTGCTTGGGGAAGTGCGGTTGGTGTCCTCTAAGTGGCCCTCAAAGATCCCTGTGTCCTGTACCCTGCCCTGTGTCATTCCCTCCCTTGAGCGCGGTGGGGCTTAGTGATTTGCACCTCACGAACGGAATACGGCAGACAGGACAGGACGTCCCTTTTGAGACTGGATTATAAAAAGATGGTGACTTTTATTTTAGGTGCTTTTTTAGGCTCGTGAGGCAGCCCTGTGGAAGGGAGAGGCCCAGGTGGCCAGGGACAAGGCTTCCACCAATGGAGGGAGGGATCCTGGAAGGTGATTCCTACCCAGCCAAGCCTGGAGCCCCGTGGAGGCCAGCTGATAGCTTGCCTGCAACTGCATGAACCCACCTTGAGCCAGAGGCACCAGCTAAACCCAGATTCTGGACCCACAAATTGAGATGCGTCCTTTCAGAAGGGGAGTGGCAGGCCTGTGGGTGAGACTTTTGCCCTGTCAACTCACACTGCTGATGCTGAGAACCAACTTGCAATACGTGGGGGTTCCAGGGGTCTTTTCTGCACTTATATAACAGCACATTGATGGGGAATGGCGACGAGCGTAAACCGGCAATAATTAGAACGTTTGAAGTTCTTCCAAGGTTACTGGATGTTTCTGTAAAAACATATCCAATTTCCCCAAATAGGTTGCGACACGAAAAACCAAAATCGTTTTTGAGATTTTACTGAGTTACAGGCTAGTGACATTTGATCACACCCAAAAACGTTTACTTTGCTGCCACCTTTCCCAAGTTATCGGGGTTCTCCCCCAACTAAATGGAAAGACAGAACTTATTTGTCTATCTAGAAGGTAAATAGGAATATTATTTGGTCGTTTATTGCTTCAGATTTAGAGGAGGCAAAGGAACCTTTCCCCTTGGAGCAGCAGGGAACCTGGAAGAAAGACGCAAATGAGGATATCTTTGGGATTAAAATGTGTCACCCAAAGTAGCAGGGGCTGGGGTTCATTCTCTGTAAGACATTTGTAAAGGAATCTTCAGAATTCCTATCCAGGAACTTAGATGCAGGGGAGTAAACTCCTGACTGGGGTGGCCCAGAGTAACTCTGGAGACGTCTTTATTGTTTTTGTTTTGTGGATGTGATCACTGACTGCACATCAGGTATGGGCTGAACGTATTTAATGGTTTTCTTAGCAAAAACGCGAGTCACATCCCAAAATTAAAATGTGCGGAGTGAGCCTCTCCTCCTATTACTAATGCTCTGTGCATTAAAATTGCCCCAATAACTTTTGAGTGTAGAAAAAAGATACAGTAATCATTGAAACCACAAAATCTGTCTTGATAATCTCAACGAATCACCCCCACACTTGGGGGATGTTAGGGGGGAAAATGAAGTGGAAAAAGTCAGCCTTGAACCAGCCCGGCTCTCCAGACAAGGAAGACTGGAGTTCTTCGTGATGCCACGAACTTCAACAGATGCCCTGATGGGAAGGCCAGTCTTTTAAGCTGAAAATACCATTTCCCCTCTCCCTGAACTGATGAGTATTTCTTTTTTGCAGACTTAAATACCTTTCTCAAGGTCAATTGGTTCAATGCGTCAAGTGTATCTACCTGGGTACAACTTTTTGCATGAATCCATTAGTTCAGAAATAAAGGAATAATCAAAATCTGGTTGCCTGACTTTGGGGTCACAAGAAATGGGTGAGCAAGGGGCTTCCTCCTCCTCCCTTTCTCAACGCCAAGGTCACAGGAGAGCAGTAAGCCAGGTGTGAAGGGCAGGTGTGAGACAGCTGCCTGCCGAGTGGAGTGCCTTCCTGGTGGCTGCTCAGAGGGAGCCCTGGAGGAACCCCAGGTGCAGGACAGCTTCCAGAGGTCAAGACCTAGAAGTTCTGCCACCCAGAAAGGGCGTGGGCGCCCAATGGCCGCCAGCTTCCCCCCCCCCACTCCGCCCCCTGCTCAGCTTTCTTAGGTGACCACCCACTTCCTGTGGGTCTAGCAGCTGCTTCAACTTGGCTTTTCGGTAACAGACATGACCTTCCCAACCCCCATCCCAGCTTTAACCTTTTCTACCCCGACAAAGGCCGCTTCCCCCACTCCAGCCTCCCCAGGGGGTCCCTGCTCTGAATTCCCCTGTGAAAAGGTGTCAACCTTACACTCTACAAGACAATGGAGGGCCTGGTGTGCACTTGGGATGCTGCTCAGCTCCAGAAGAAGGGACCTTTTCTCAGGGGGCCCGGAGGGAAGAGGAAGGTGGGAGTTCCAATGCCACGGGCACTAGGGCCCCAACGTGGATTCAAAAGCCAGAGTACCTGACCTCTGCAGCTAGCTGTCAGGGGGAAGGTGGGGAGGAAGAGATCTACTGGAGTGGGAGGGCTCAAGTGGGGCTCTGACCACCTGGGGCGGGAAAGCCTGGTGGGAGGAAGAGCCCAGAATCCAGGCTCTGAGAAGGGATGGCCGGCCCCCTACAGAGAGAGTCTGTCCTTTCTCTGTGCCTCAGTTCCCCCAAGTATAAATTAGGAAGAATGGCGGTGCCTGGCTCAGGGGTTGAAGACCAAATGAGATGATGCAGTACAGTGGCTGGGCTCCCCCCCCCCCCCCCCCGCTGACCCTCGAGCAAGGATTAACCGTCTTGGGGAAAAAACTAAGAGAACAACCCAGACTGGGGCCTGGCTGCCCTGCTAAGGACACCCTGCAAGTCTTTTGGGCTCTTTGAGACTCCTTCCCTTAACTAGAAAACGGGAATAAAGTAATGGCAGGTTTCAGATGGAGCCTGAGGGGAAACGTTCTAGCCAGTAAGTTCCGCTTCTGGAAGATGCTGGTGCTCAGCCTTCTGGGACGGACGGTTTGCCAAGGCCAGCTGAGTCTTGGCACACGTTTTGTCTTCTCTGTGCTCACTCCAGTCCTCAACGAGGGGTAATTAATGGCTGCAGCCAGCTAACTTCATGCGGGTCTTCTCGAAAGCACCCCCAAGCTTTGCGGCCATGACAGTGGGCCAGCCGTTTCGTCTTCAGGGCACGAACCCTTGTCCAGCACTGGCACCCCCGGCCGTGCTGCCTCCTGTCACCACCACCTTCCACCCTCCATGCCTTCCCCGGGCTCCCACATGAACGGCCTTGGTGCGTTTTATGATTCTGCTGTTCCTCCCAAGGGCCGTGAGGTGGGCCCCCAGGGGGTGAGGTCAAGAGAAGGGTGTGCCCACCCCTGGCCCTACTTGTCCTCAAACCTCCCAGCAGCTACCCCTCCCTCAGAGCCTTCCACGTCTTTATTGTTAGACAGGCAACAATAAAGACAGGCAACAGGCATACACCACGGTGTGCTGGTTCTCTTTTTGTTTCAAACAATTTTTTAATGATCTGGATGTGACCACCAAGTTGGTGATGCCTTACCCCCGGCACATTTGTTCCTCTCTTTGTAAATCCTGCAAGGCGCTGCATTTCAACGATCCTTTTCTCTATGGATTCCATCCCTTATTCTTACTCTGCGTCGACGAAAAGCTTGTTCAAAGACAGTCCTCCGGGCGTGTTAGACGGCCACAGACATGTCAAGCCTTCCTGCCAGGGTGCGTTTTCTGTTGCTGGCCAGGGGGTTCCTAAAGTGCTGGTGTGTGGGGGTACGGGCCCGTCTTGCTCACCAACGAGGCTTCTGTGTGTCTCTGAGATGCAGCCAGCTGTGACCTTGGTGTTGCCATGATGTCGGTCGGCCCCCTTCCCACCCCCGGCCCCCGCCAGGGGGGGCCACCCCGGGGCAGACGAGAGGTTCAGAGGATGACAGGAGTCCAAGAGGGAGCCTCTCCCGGAGCCTCTCCGCCCCTCTGGCGCTCTGCACGCTGACTCAATGCTCGTCTAACGTGCTGTCCTGTACCCTTTGCCCTACCTGGGCTATCCTCACACTGTGTGTGCCTGGCACGGATCTACAGTGTCCCGGAGACCACTTACCCAGGGCTCCCAGAGCCCCCTCGGCAGGGATTCATCACACGACACTGAAGGGGCCAGCGAGTCCCCTTGTGTCTCCCCAGCACACAGTGCCCCGCAGAGCAGGCGTTCAGTGCTGAAGGCAGTAGGAGGGGAGGCGGAGAGGGAGAGGTGAGTTTGGTCCCCCCCTGGTGGCCCACGAAGGAGCCTGGATGAGCTTACTAGGTACAGTGCACTCAGCATGGGGTTCCTAGGCCTTGTTTCCTGAGGCTGGATGAATGTGTGGGGGCAGGGAAGGGCAATGGAAACACTTTGGGGCTTTCCTGCTGGCCCTTCACTACTTGGCCTTGTCCACTTTCAGTCAAGTGGGCACATCTCTTTCTTGACCACGTCTTCCGACCACCCTTCATGGACACAGACCTGCTCCATCCTTTGCTGGTCAGCCGGGGGGGCTGGGGGGCTAGGTCTCCCCCACCGGCCCCGCACACGAGCATGCCTCCTCCCACTCCTGTAGTCCCCAGGCGAGGGAGGGACCCCTGGCCCCAGGAGAGGAGGACACTAACCAGGGTGTATATAAGTCTGCCCATCCCTCCTTGGAGTTGGCCTGCCGTCTCCCCATCTCCGTCTGCTCCCCCAAGGCCTAAGTTCCACAGGCAGACCCCACTGGGAAGACCCCGAGTTTTCTCTCCAAACCAGTGTCAAGTAAGCGTGTCTAATTTGGAATCCAGCTCCAGGGAGACGGCGATTACTGCTTCCTGCCGGGCATTTACTCGATCGATCGATCGATCGGCAGCAACCTTGACTTGACGTACCTGACTCCACCTGCCTGACGCCTGTGTCTTCTCTCATTCAGCCCTCCCCTGGAGCAGGGAAAGGGGGTGCTCTTTATTAGCACCCCTGCCCGAACCTCAATACCCAACTTGGAAGTTGTTTTCTCTCTAAACGTACTCTTTGAGGTGGGCCTCACTCAGGGCACCCAAGGCTGACAGGGGAAGGGGACAAAAGAGAGACACACAGAGGCAGGAAGTTACAGCTACTCGCACCCCAGAAATATCTTTTCCCACCCTTCTGCACGAGGCCTGGGCTGGCCTTGCATATATGCTTGTCTTGCATATATAAGGTGCCAGACTCGCCCAGGGAAGCTTATCTGAACAACCCGACCTGCACAGAGCTATCAGTGGCTGGGACCAAGCCTACCACTTCCTCATCCAGGAAAGTATAATGAAGGAAGGAGCAAGGGAATTAATGAATGAGAAGCAATACCATCCTTTGGACTCAGGAGTTGGACATACATCAAGTTTCAAGTCCGCACCCCACCACTGACCTGGAATAAGTTGTATATCCTTTTAGGAGTTACATATCCTTTGAAGCCTTGATTTCCTCATCCATAAAAGAGAGCTAAGGATAAAGAACCACTTTTAAGGGTTGTTTATGACCGAAATAATTTTCAAGCTATCTTTTTTTTTTTTTTTTTTTTAAATGTTTCCCACTTACCAGTCCCGGGCTAACAGGCCCCAGAGGCTGTGGGAATCAAGATAATATGCGCAAAGTGCCAGCCATAGTCGCTGGCACAGAGAGAGCAGAGTGACCGCTATTTGCTGCTAATAGTACCATCTGTCCAGTCCAGGAAGCTGACCCCAGAGACCTGGGCAGGATGATCACACTCAGTCCTGTACTCGCGGCTTCTGGGCCCAGTCAGACATTACTATAGAGCTTTCCTGGCTGACCCTGCCCAGGCTGCAGGGAATCCAAGGCCTGCGGCCCAGAGGGAAGGTGGGTCTGTGGCTCCCTCCTTGGTGCCATCTTCCGTCACAAAGAGCGGCTCTGTCTGAACCCCCAGGGCCCAGGGCAGTAAAAGGGCCATAAACAGAGCGAGCTGCCATAAACCAGAGACAGAGTCGTTAGCAGTTTCCTTTCTGATAAGGGCTTCAAGGGCCCCGAGAAGACTGCTGTGATTTCCAAGTCTGGTCCTTGCGCCCCAGATATTTGAGTCCTTGGGTCAGAGTCCACAGAGAGAGAGAGAGGAGATTGAGGAGAAGTCCTCCGAGGGGACGGGAAAGACCGGGAGGGCAAGAGGCAGGCTGTAGAGGGTTTGGGGTAATAAGAGTAGCAAAGTGGCTGAGGCTAGGAGGCACTTCCTGTGGGCCAGGCTCTCTGCGAAGAGGTCATCTCATCAACTCCCCTGCCCAACCACTCCCTGTGGCAGACACTACTATTATCAATCTATTTCACAGGAAACACAGGCCTGGGGGCAGGATACAGCCTAAAAACACTGAATGCAGGCCCCCTGTCCAACATCAGGTACTTCAAGATGGCGCCACCACGGCGCTTCTGAGCATGGGGACTGTGTGTCTGCACTGATCACCTGCCCCTGAAGCTAGCCCATCTAGGGGGCTCCAGACACTCGGTGAAGGTCACACGGCAGTCACACAGTGCATTTGGGAAAGAACGAGGCTCTGGGTTGGTTCCT
Organism: Herpailurus yagouaroundi; assembly: GCF_014898765.1. Classification (NCBI taxonomy): domain Eukaryota; kingdom Metazoa; phylum Chordata; class Mammalia; order Carnivora; family Felidae; genus Herpailurus; species Herpailurus yagouaroundi. The sequence goes on along the minus strand of NW_024412437.1, from coordinate 4,058,308 downwards.
TGATTCCTCCCAGCCCTTTTACCCCAAGGCCATTGCCATTGCCTTGTAAGATGTCAATCTCCACTTGCTTAGACACCCTCCTGGGGGCAGTGGAAGCACCCAGCTGGAAGGAGATGCCCCGTAAACATCCCTTGAGGACAGACGTGAGGGCTCTGCTACTGGGCACCTGCCTGGCGCTTTAGCCGATGGAGTTTTCTCATAAAAACTCTTGTCCCGTGTTAGCTTCCCATTCTCTGAATGACAGGTGTCAGCTCCCATAGGCCTAAGTACCTGATGGCATCTAGTCTGACCCGCTAGTTTTAATAAGAATAGCCATCACACTGAAGAGGCGTTTTATTGCATTTCCAGTTGGCTCTGTGTTCTTGCTGATCAAGCGCGTAATCAGGGAGGGTTAGGGGCCAGCGCCCATGCCTACATCTCAGTCCTGGCTCCAACTTGCTCAGTGGCCCAGGCCACTCTGGGCAGTGCAGGGTTCTCACCTGCACAAGGAAGGGCTTGGATACCAGCGTCTCTGACTCTTCCATTCCAGACTCTTCTTTTAAAAAAAAAAAAAAAAAATTTTTTTAAGTTTATTTATTTCTCACAGAGAGAGAGAGACAGACAGAGCATGGGTGGGGGAGGGGCAGAGAATGAGAGAGGGAGACACAGATTCTGAAAGAGCCTCCAGGCTCCGAGCTGTCAGCACAGAGCCCAACGCGGGGCTCAAACTCACGGACCGCGAGATCATGACCTGAGCCAAAGGCAGACGCTCAACCGACGGAGCCACCCAGGCACCCCTCATTCCAGACTCTTCTACTCCATTCTCCCTGCTCACTGCACGTTGCACCCACAGGAGATAGGCACAGCCTCACCTAGGCTGTGGCCAGGCTCATCGGGTAAAGAGGAACGAAGACTTCAGAGGGCAGCAGACGGTCACCTACTCGCTCCTCTTCTGCACGTGCAGCTCGGGGAGGTGGGGGGCTCCCTGGAGGGAGCGGAGAAGTGCTGGTCTGTGACCTTTGGTCTTGATCACAGGTGCAGCACTCAAGAATGATAACGTGGATACAAGCAGACGCCGACAGGTTGGGACCCGCTTCTTCCTTCTGTCCCTGTGGCCTCTTCCAAAGGGCCATTGTGCCTCTGTTTGGGGAGGAAGGGCCAAGTTTCCCAAACTCTCCTGGAATTAGTGATGAGTCCAGGATGCCATCTTGTGCGTTCCGAAGCATTCAGGGTTATGCAGAACAATAGGAATCCATGTCTGTAAGAGGAGCGATTAAGTAAATCATACCCACGGCACAGGCAGTAGAGGAACATTATGTGAACTTTTAAAAGGTAATGGCGTTGTAATGATACTGGAAGGACATGTGAAATCAACTCCAAAAAGCAAGAGGCAAAAGTTGCATAAAACATGTATTCAACTAGGTAAAACATATCGAAAAATGAATTGAGTAGTAGATGGCAGGATTGCGGATCACTTTTCTCTGGCTTTCTATAGGTTCTCGGCCACCCCCAGCCAGGCCCGGATGGTGACATTTTGTGCCGTGTGACCCTATCCCTTTCTGGGCACAGCTGATTGAACTGTGTGCGGCCATGTCACTCATGGGCGGCCCGTCACAGGCTAGCCAGTGCCCCTTGACTGGAGTAGTGAGGCCTAGAGAGAGGAGCTGGGTTGTTCAGTTTGCCTCCTGCGCTCAGAAATTTGAGCAGGGAGACAAAACGAGAGCGAGGCTGGGGAAACAGTAGCCATGGCCTGGGAGGCGTTGAAGTTATGAGGGGCAGAGGCTGGGGCCGTGCCCTGAGGGATCCCGAAAGCCCTGTTCTTGCAATGCACCCCTATTTTCCCTTGGGGTCAATTGACTGCCTCTCTGGTCCTTGAAATGGAATATTATTATTTTGTATTTTCCAAAATTCCTGTAACGACATTATATTACTTTTAATAATTCACTACCAAAGAGGGGTTCCGTGGCATCCTTGGCGACCCTGCCATTTTGGAGTGCCTTCTACTGAGTCAAATATTTTACATAAGCTTGGCTTTGCATCATTTCACCAGGGTTACGGAACAGTGGCCCGTCAAGGCCGTTTGGACGCTGTGCAATGCAGACCTTCGGCTGGGGGCCTTGGCATCAGACTCTCCCAGCCAGGGCCTGCTGCAGACAACCTGACCGGCCCACAGGGCCTTGTCCCTCTCAGAAATGTCATCTCTGAAAAGCAGCTTGGCATCGCTTGTTTCGTGCCCACCACGGATTTAGGTAAGTCGGTGAATCTGCGTTCGCACAATACCTCATCTGTACTGCATTACACAGCCACTCACGCGCGCCAGCCAGAAAGCGAACGGCCTGGAAACACCGGACAAGAAGATGGGAGAAAATGTGGAATCTGGTTTTGAGAATCTGAGGTCCATTTCCTCAGCGAGGGGACTTTTGTTAGTAAGTCTGAACAGATAAGAGTGATCAGCTCCTCGCCCTGTAATCCTTCGGCATTTCCACTGCACTCCAACGTTTCTCCCCTTGAAGTTTTAGTTCTCCACACTTCCTGCTATCTCAGACTCTTGGCCAGACCTGTTGACTTGAAAGGGGCGGCAGAAGGGCCTCAAACGTTCTCTCCTCCTGGATCCAATGCACAAGGCCAAGCTCACCTATATTAGTTTTTGTGAACCTCCTTCCTGCCTGTTTGCAGTGCCGACTGCTGGGCAGGTGAGGCCCTGGCTGGGCGACATGGGAAGGGGCGGTGTATGGGCTCTCCGAGCACCCTGAGCTTCTAGGGGAGAAGGCAGGGATGATGCAGCCAGATGAAAGCTACTGGGGACACCCCAGCCCCGGGCTCCTGGCCTGGTTTCACCACTTCAAAGCTGTGCGGTTTGGGCAAAAGCTTTTGCCCTTCCTGTGCCTCAGTTTTCTCAACGGTGAAATGGGAATGAACTGTTAACAGGGAGGCCGAAATGAGAAAATGGGCGTAAAGGTCCACGTGGCCAGTCAGTGTCCTGTGAACGCTGGCTTCCCTTCATCCTCGGGAACCAGGCTGCGGCCGCCTCTCCTCTCCCTCCCCTTGTGCCTCCACCGGAAAGAGGTCCGGGGGCCTCTGGAGAGACTGGTGGGGGCTGGGCATGCAGAGCACAGGGCAGACACCCCAGGCCAGGCACCTTCGAGATTCTTCCATGAGCCAACCAACTGCTCGTTTCGCAGACTCTGTCAGCACGCAATGCTGTCCTGGCCCAGGGAAGGGTGAGTGGCTGCAACCAGGTTTAGAAACACATGTCAAACCCAATTCCAACCAGATGAGGCTGGCCTGCTTCCAACGGCCACTTTCCATTGCTTCCAGCCAGAGGGAGGCTCGTCCAGATCCCACCCCCAGGCAAGCCAGGCCTGTTGCTTCCCCAGGGTCCTTGGGTCCAGACTGAGAAGCTCACCTCTCTGCTCAGGAGGCTCCTTCCAGAAGGTCCAAACCATGAGTCATGGAGCTCAAGGAAGCAGCAACCTTCCGGAGAACCCACGGCCCATCCTATAGTTAAACGGGCCAGTTCTCTCCCTGACAAGGGGAGGAGCCGGGCAAAGGAGGAGGCGAGGAGGTGCTGTTTAACCACCACAACAAGGGGGCTGGATGAGCCACTTGGCCAGGAAGCCACCGGCTTCTCTTTGCTGGGTTAAAAATGGTGGCTGGAAAAAAAAAAAAAAAAGCCACCACCACCCAAAAAACCAACCCACCAGAGAACGCGGCATACCAGCAAAGAGTCAAGAAGGAAAGGAAATCCAAATGTTTTGAGTTTAGCTATTAAGCATAGTTTCCAGCGAATGTACTCATGTCTTGAAATGAAACAGATGAAAGCAACATGTGTCAATGGTTGTAGGAAGGCAATAATGTCATCAACAGGAAATAAAGAAATTGAACACTGAAGCCTCAGCCCAGAACTTAACTCTTCTGCTCCAGCCCCAAAGGCTTTCTGCATGGAAGGCTGGGGAAGTTTCTTGCACCGCTGGGTCTCTGCCTCCACGGGCCCTGGGAGAACCCTCCGTACGCACCAGAGAAGGACTTGCTTTGTTAAGGGCTGATAGCCTTGGAAGGAAAGGAGCCCCACAAGCCCGGGAAGAGCTAAAGGGGAGCCACACAGCCTCTGTCCACGAGCAATTACAAATCCTTGGTGCTGGGACCACAGCGAAGAGTTCTTGGCGAGCGCCGAACTGGCTGCTGGCAGGGGTGGCCAAGCCAAGGCCAATGTGCTGGCACTGAAAGGGTGGGTGGTGCCCCCAGGGCACCCGCGGGCCCCAGGAGGCGGTCAGGGCTGCTCTATGGCCGGGGATACAGATGGAACAGGCTCTTCTCACCCCATCCCTCCACTCAGGACGGAATGGAGAAAGTGCACACCCACTCCTCTGGCCCACCCCCAGAGAACCGGGAGAAGCAGTGACTCTGGGCCCCCGGGAAGGTGAAGCCGATGTCCACACCCAGCCTTGGGGGTGCTGAGAATGGCTTCTGCAGGCCTCTCTCTCCCCGCTTTCATCTCGGATGGACTGACACTACTCAGCTTTGGGGATACCTGCCTCACTATTGAGTCTATCACATGCAAATAATACATAAAACTTAAAAATGAAACAGGAAGGGGGGGGAACACAACAGATAAATAAAGCAGGATCATGGCACGAGAGCGTTTGTTAGTCTGGTTTTAGATGTGGCCTTGGCCACAGGCCGCACCTGTCACCTGCATCAGAATCCTTGGGGAGCTTCGGAGCTCGGCTCAGGAGACGCAGAAGGCCAGCTTTAGGGATCAGGGAGCTAGTCCACTGATTTTCACACTAGGCTGGACCGAGATAATCTAAAGCAAATGGATGGTAACATTGTCATTACAGGCAGATAAAATTAATGGGCAGAAATGCTCTAATTCCTTCTTTCATCATTAAAAACAATTACACTTCTGGGGCGCCTGGGTGGCGCAGTCGGTTGAGCGTCCGACTTCAGCCAGGTCACGATCTCGCGGTCCGTGAGTTCGAGCCCCGCGTCAGGCTCTGGGCTGATGGCTCGGAGCCTGGAGCCTGTTTCCGATTCTGTGTCTCCCTTTCTCTCTGCCCCTCCCCCATTCATGCTCTGTCTCTCTCTGTCCCAAAAATAAATAAAAAACGTTGAAAAAAAAATTAAAAAAAAAAAAAAACAATTACACTTCTAACAGGTCTCAGTGCCGGATTCCAGTATAGGTGCTTTGGTATTACTCGGAAATATATATACTTGGATTTACCGTGCCTATGTATACTGGTCTGCTCGGGCCATCGTAACAAAATTCCGTAGACTGGGCAGTTTACGCAACAGGAATTTCTTCCTCACAGTTCTGGAGGCTGGAAATCCACGACCAAGGTTCCAGCCAGTTCAGTTCCTGAGGAGACCTCTCTTACTGGCTTCCGGTAACTGGCCACCATCTCACTATGTCCTCATTCGGTAGAGAGAGTGAGCGAGTTCTGGTCTCTTCCTCTTCTAATAAGGGCACTGATCCAGTCGTGGGCGTCCCGCCCCCATGGCCTCGTCTGACCCAAAGTACCTCCCCAAAGCTCCATCTCCAAACACCCATCATCTCGGGAGTTAGGGGTTCAACATGGGAATGGGGGTGGGGCACAGCTCATCCCACAGCAGCGTGTCTGGAGGACGGTCACCAGGTCAACCTGACCCCCATCGGCAGGTGCCTGCCATGTGCCACGCACTGGCTTAGGCTCAGGGACAGTGTCAGCGACGGTCAGACGCAGGTTGTGTCCTCTAAGAGTCTGGGAGGTAAACACAGAAGCAGACAACATAACAATAACAGGGGAAGAGCCAAAGCGGCGAGGGACACGGGATGCTGGGGGGAGGGGCGACAAAGGGGCGGAAACGAGTCCAAGGAAGCCAAGAAGGCCAGCCCTAGAAGGCAGAAGAACACGAGCAAAGGCCCAGACACCAGACACAGTCCTGGGCGTGGGCACAGCTGGGCGCAGGAACGTACCTTAGGAGAATACAACGTGCCAGGTGAGCGGGCGTCCAGAGCGGAGCTGGTGTGGCCAGAGCAAGGAGAAATGGAATGTTCTGGTCCAGAGTATGGCCTTGACTTTATAGAGAAACCAGCTAGCGGGCGACCTATGTCATCAACTGTGTTTCAGGACGTACCTGCTTGTGGGGTGGGGAGTTGGGTCTAACGACAGGTGAGATTCAGGAAGCAGGGACCCCGGTGGGAGTCCCTGATAATCTAAGAGGTTGTATCTGGTTAGATATTTACATTTTATTTCCGCAACTTTCTTAGGTCGGGCTCCCCAGAAGCAGGATTCCTGAGACTGGAATTCAAGTGGATTACTAGGAAACAGTCTCAGGGAAAACCTGTAGGGTGGCACGGGGGTGGCCTGGAGAAGGGAAGGAGGCCGGTGAGTGCGCGATGTCCATCAGTGTCCCCCAGAGGGTAACTATGGCTTACTGTCACCCTGGCTCGGGGACAAAGGAGCTGGAGAATTTATGCCCTGGCATTTGTAGTATGACACACAGTTAAGGGCTAGAGGGAGAGGATAGGGGGTACAGGCAATTCTTGCTCTCCAAGCTTGCAGGCAGAGTGGGTCCCAGCAGCTTCCACTGGAGATGCAGGAGGGAAAGCTGGGAGCGAAGGCAGGAAGAAACCGGAGCTGCAGGGAAGTAGGGGTCGGGGCTGGGGGAGGCTGGCAGAGTGTTGAGTTTTGGTTGTCCGCTATGGGTGGTTATGCGAGCTCCCAAGGACTCCCATTGTGTCCCGTGAGCATCAGAATTAGCCAGGAATTATTGCCTTGGAAGAACTTAGATGGTTCAAATCTGGAAGGTCAAGAAAAGTCCAGAGCAGGACTGAAGCATCAGCTCTGTCGCCAGGATTGTGGGGATCTTGTGGCTCTAGAAGATTCCTCCCAGCTGTGAAAGGGGCAAGGGACACGCAGGGAAAGGAATGTTGGCCCCATATTGAGCCAAGAGCTAACTATGAACCTCATTGTTGGCTACAACATGGCTGCACGGCCAAAAGTGGGGCTCTTAGAGCCGGGGAGCCACTGACTGGTTATCTGAATGTGGGGCAAGGGTGCGTCCCCATCCATTGGTGACTCAGTGCCCTTTATTCCCATAACCAGGATGGCTCTACCTGCCCTGCCCATTTCTAAGATTGTTATAGGGATAAAAATAGGAATCCACCCTGGGAAAGTTCTCCAAGAATGTTCAAGCACACTCCACTTCCTACATGGTGAGTAATGTCAGCCGTGGGCAGGCAGGAGGAAAGTGACATTCGCTCAACGTCCCCTACAGGCTGCTGGCTGCCCTTGCGGGTCTCATGCAAATGAGGGCAGAACTTTGACCCTCAGGCGGGATACTGACAGAGACCTTGGTCTGTCCCTACAAGCCACGGATACCACTAAGTCATGTGATCTCTACCTAAATGCAATTAATCACCAGGCATCTGAGTTACCTCTTCAGACTTGAGGATAGAGATCAAAGTCGGCCAGCCAGGGAGGCTTTGATAAAAGCCTTTAACCAGGTCCAGAGCCAGCTCCCGGCCCTGCCTCCCCATCCAGCCAGACACACTCGGCCACCCTCCAAGGCCAGGCCAGACTTCCCTGGGGCTCCGGAGCCAGTTAGCTCCAAAGTTAACCCCGTCTCCTTTAGAATGGGGCAGGGAAGTGATTGCTTTTCTCTTGGAAAACCAGCCCTGTGGGTGATATGGCCTGGGGACGCCATCCTGCTCCCTCTTTCCCTTGCTGGCCCCTCCACATCTTCTTCCTGCTGGACCCACAAGCAGAAGTCTCCCTCTAAAACATTAAAGTCTGTGCCTCAGGCCCATTTACAAAGCCCACGTATCTTGGACCCTCAAGGTTGAAGGGAAAAAATCAAAAGCGTGACTGTACCGTCTGAACTGTCAGGGAGCACCTGCATAAACTTGGAGAGCTTCTCTGTTAGGATTTGTGCCCTGTCTTACTGTGGGGACCCTGGTACTACAAGGTAGTCCGGCTCTCCTAGGACGTCTGTGTCCACACCCAAGTCCTCTCATTCTACTGGATGGCAAGGCAGGCTGTTATGTGCCCGTAGCTCTGGAGCTCTTTAAAGGCAAGGATGAAATGCATTCACTTTTACATCCCCAGAACCTCACCCAGGCAGGTGCCCAGCACGAGTAGGTGGCCTTGATGCCTGGCTCACAGGTGACTGTATTTCCTCGCACACCATCCAAGGACCTGAGGACCTGAGAGGCTATGGGGCTTGTCCAAGCTGAGCCGGTCAGTAAATGTCAGAGTCTGAACTTGAACGCATGTCTGTCTGACTTCAAAGTCTGGGCTTATTCCAATACACCTCACGTGCGTCTAAACCAAGACATCTGGGTTACAACATCATAAAAATCAAAGGTTGGTGATACGCGCATTCCCAGCATCCAGTTTCACACATAGACTTGTTCTGTCCCAGAGCCAAGGACTCGCGGCCCTGACCTCAGGCACATCTTTGCTGACAAGGGGTTCTGGGTACGAGAAGGCAGAAGGTGTCCCCGCAGTTCCCGGGGATAAATATGTTTTCATATGTTTTCAGCTCCCTCCTCCTAAATATGGTTTCAGCTCTCTCCAAGAGCTCTCTTCTATAGAATACGCAGCTATAGTAGAGAAGCCTAAATTAGCAGATGATTTTTGGAAAACGTTGGAGTGGAGCAAATCATCGAGATCATTTTTCCTTATTAGGCTACCCTGAAAATACATCAGAATTTTCTAAGAACAGACCAAATGTGAGGGACTGGCCAGGCAATCCTGACTGGCCTACGCTGGAGGGTACACCACCCCTGTGTGATTGGGGAGAGTCTACGGGGGGAGGGCCCTGTCTTGTTGCGACACTTGTGTTTAAACCTCAGGACGCCACCAGCTCCCCTCCCTGGTCCCTCTTGCTGCCCCGCCTCCTCCGTGGCAGTCAGTTCTGCAAGGGGGTGGCCGCTGCTGTGACCGCAGAGGTGCCAAGAGGACCCCCAGCTCTCTCCTGCTGGGCCCTGATTCTCTTCCATGGGAGGACTGAGTCTGCAATTTCACTTCGGGAGTTTGCTTCCCCTGGGGCATTGATGGCTCTGGAGGGAAGGTTTTTGCAAGGACTGGAGTGAAGTCTGCAGGTGGATGGGGCTGCCATCAGGTGGTCTCAGGCCCACCCAGGAGCAGAGCAGAGCAGAGCAGAGCAGAGTCCTTTTGCGCTCTGCGCACCCTCAGGGACCTTCACAGGGTGCACCACTTGGTGGCAAACAGTGCATCAGTCCTGGTGGCCCAGGGTGCATTTTCTGGTCCCCCTGGGGACTCAGGTGGCTCTCCGTAGAAGCCCCAGAGGGGTTGACTCAGCGGGGAAGGTATTCCAGTAACTTCCCCCAGCCCCCAGCATCCTGCACAGGACCGGCTCAAGAATGCGGTTGGTCCGAGAGCCCTGCCCCAAGTCTGCAGAGGGGCTACGGGCCGCCCTGGCAGCTGTTCAAGTGTCGATCCATTTCAAAGGCCTATTGTTAAACTTCTAACGGCCAAAAGGACAGCCTGAAGCCACGCACAGGGAAGTCCTCCAATTGCAGTGACCTGGAAGGCTATCAAACTCCCCTCCAACCCGGGGAGCAGGGCTGGGAGCTGGGTAATCAGCGCCATAAATCAGGGGGCGGGTCGGAGAGGCCGTAGTGACCAGGAGGAGACCTCTTCTGGCCTCTGGGATTTACCGAAGGGCCACATGCAGGTGCACAGAGCAGGACGGCGGTGACACAGAGGTTTTTCACAGATGCTATCGAGGGAGGTTGCAAATGCCTACGCTAAACGTAGGTTGAGTCTCCCTTGGGCGATTTTCTAGTTCATTTTCCCCAGGTCTTGTCTGCTCCTTCATCGTCAGCTATGGGAGGTAGAGCTCCTGACTCTGCTACTACCAATTAGCTGGTGATTTCAGTCACCCCACCTTTCAGAAATGCGGTTTCCTCACCATAAAACAGACGTTGGCCTGGTTTGCCAGGCCAGATTCTCTCCAAGAATGCCAGGGGCTCAGCTGGGAGGCGGGGTTGAGGAAGGGGGCCCACAGGGGGCCCCATGCCACCCCCAGAGGCCCCTGAGGGTTCAAACCCTCCTCCCACCCACTGCCCACCCCCTACCCCCAGACCAGTGCAGACTGGATTTGGGCTCCAAGGCCACTGCCCCCCAAGCCCCCACCTCTGTAAAGCCTACCCCGGTTTCAGTCCCCCCGCCCCCCCCCCCCCCAGACCCTTGTGCTTTTTATGTGTCTTCATTTGATTTGAATTCTCAAGTGCCATCATGAAGAGGTGGGGGCCAAGTGGGACCTTTGATCTTCTCGCACCCCTCCCTCCACGGCCTCCGCCCCTCCCCCGCCGGTTTCTGGGGTCTGTGGTTTGGCAGAAAGGTTTGGGGTTAGCAGCAATCACTGGGAACGGAGCGGTCAGGCCCAAATTGATGTCAGGTTCCCCAGCCTGACAGAGTGTTACCTGGAGCTTTGAAGCTGGTAAGGACTCCAGACTGTCTTCTCAAGTCAGAGGCTACAAATGTTAATAAAATTAAAGCCACCTGAGAGCTCGCCCGGGGATCCTTTGAAAGCGAGTCTGTGATCGGTTATTACCCTCAATTATCTAGTTGTCCACTCTCTTAGCTTGGGGTTAAACTCTTAACTCTTCCCTTTGAAGTCATTACCCTTTTATCTACGACTGGACCAAGGAATCTCAGGACAATAATCAATGGAAACTTCCTAAGAATAGAAGAGCCGGGAGGGAAAAGGTGTGAATATCCCTTTAACCACTGGCCTGCCTGGGAGGGGGGGAGGGATGGGGCAGGCGCAGGACCAACGCCCCCCCAGCTTGGAGAAGAAAAAAAAGAGGCAGGGAAACCCCAAAACAACAACCCAGTGAGCACTCTGCAGATTCCCTGGAAAATAAAGAGGAAGGGATCATTTGGGGGGCTCTCAGAGAGGTGCAGCCCTCATCAAAAGGAGGAGAGAAAGTAATGAAGCAAAAAGACACAATTAAAGAATGGGTTTAATTAGGGCTTTGATGTCTGACATGGTGCACAACACCATTCAAGGGGGAAGGGGACCAAACTATTCATGTGCCAGGAAATGGCTTGTTAAAAAGATCTGTCCCCCAAAGGGGCCCTCGGAGAGGGGACTTTCATCCTGGCTTCTCGCACCGAGGAGGAAAGTTGGTCTCACACGGATCCTCAGCATCGGCAGGAAAAACATCACAACCCCCCCCCCTTTTTTTTTTTTTTTTTTTTTTTTTTTTGCAAAAGTCTTTCTGGGCTCCTGGAGTCCTGGAGGCAGGAGCTCTTTCAGGATCATTATGCTGCCTGTCTCCCTGTTTAAAGAGAGAGAGAGAGAGAGAGAGAAATGGGGGGGGGGGGGGGTTGCTAACTAACGTTGGAAATGTGTTTTATTTCTCCATTCCACTGAATCCCATTTGGAACGCTTGTCTACACAGAAAAGATGAAAATACATAGGGAAAGTGCATGGTTCTGCAGTCCCCCAGCCCTGCTGGAGCAAGGGGCTGTCTCCTGTGACCAGAAGCAGCCCTGCCCCGGGTTTAAACGGCACATTGCCAGTGTCTGCCCCTCCACTGTGCAGCCCACACGTCTTTTTCTGCCCGACACACACACACACGCACGCACACACACACACACACACACACACACACAGGCACCTCCGACCGAGGATTTGAAGGCTCACATTTTGCCCTTGTTACAACTCCCCCTGTCCTCATTAAAAAAAGAAATAATAAAATAAAAACTCGCTTTATTGTGCGCAACATCTGGAAAGCTCCCTTCTCCATCTGCCGGGCCCTGACAGTGTTTTCAACCACAGAGCCAACCTCTCCCCCTGTAAATGTGTCAGAGAGCTCGGGGAGGGGGGTGGGGGGTGGGAGGCCCAGACGGAGGAAGCCCTGGGCAGGGACGAGGTGGGTCAGACAAACAGGCCTGCCCTTTGCCTGCGAGATGCCGGGGCTTTCTAAACTCAGGGCCAGAGCTGGACCCCTGGGCCTGGGTTCCGGGGCCTGCGCCTCATGGTTTAAGGGAGGCAGCTGGTGGCTCCCCAAGTCTGTTCAGACAGGAAGCAATGGCCTCACACTCTCCTGTTCCTGGGAATGACTTGGTCAGGCCCTCCTGCCGGAGCCGGAAAGAAGTGGGGCAAACCGCTCTGAGCCCCCCCCAGTGCACATGCTTCTGATGAGATTTGAAATGAGCCTGTCTTGGGTTTTGTTTCAAAATACCTCTGCCTTGGGTTTTTATTTCTTCTATCTTATTTAGACACACACTTCAGCTAGCACTCTGGGAAAAAAAAAAAAAAAAAAAAAGCAGAGGTTTTGAAAAGCAGAGTCGTTTACGTGCAAAGATCAAAATGTTTCTCATACTTTCTCCAAAGGCCTATGGCTCTTCTCTCCCAGGGACTGAACTTTTTCTCTGAGAGAGTAATCCTTTAAAGCCTCAGCCCTCATTTCTTTTAGGTCACTCTTCCATTTCTTGGATTTAAAGGAACCAGAAGGGTCACAAATGTGGGCACGTCACTCAAAAGCAGCCACAGGGCTTGGGCCGGTCTGCCTTCTGGGAGTGAAGGTGTGTGAAAAGGGCGGGGGGGGGGGGGCGGCGGGGGGGGGGGGGCCTGGGTGGTGACCTGACAGTCGAGAAGGGCAGGTGACGCCAGCCCAGCCAATGAGAAGTCACAGAAAAGTAGGGGACTCCAGCCCCTGTAGAGGGTGGTGGATGTCCCGGGCTGTGCTTATCTGCGACGTACTACGTATATGTAGACACGCACATCTATGTGTGAGCAGAGTCTGGGAAGCGGTGGTGAACCTGCTCCCAATTAGAACCGATGCTAAAGTTAGCTTAACAGAAAACAACTTCTTCAAATCAAGTGTAATTATTCCAGATACATAAAAGCGGCTTTATAATATGATTTGCGCAGACCCTGGAGGAACTTCCACTTGAATGGGAGGGTTTCATTTGCATTTTTTGCCATAACTACAACGGCTCCAACTTTTCTACCGTGAAGAAGTCAAAGATTTAAAAGGCACGGTGAGCCCAAAGTGGCCCACGTTAGGAATAACCGTAATCTCGCGTCCTCACTTCAGGATTTTCCATTTTATAGTGGTTTTCCGATCTTTTGCACATTGGAAACTAAGATGCTTCGGGATGTTTATAATGGAGGGTGGTGGGAGGAGAAACTTACGGAGGGCCTGGGTTTTGTTTTGTTTTTGTTTTTGTTTTAAAGAGCTTTAGTGTGCTTTGGGTTATTCTAGAATACTTTTGAGACATTTCTTTCAGTGTTCTTTCCTCACAAAAGGAAGGTGTGCTATGAAGTATATTTTTAATAGTTGGTTTTGGGAAAGTCTTGTCCGTGCTCCTGATATAAAATTCAGCTGGATGGGGCTGGGCTGTAAGGTGAGGGGAGAGATCTCTGGGCTGGCACAGAGACCCTGGGAGTCTGGAACAGTGGCCCTGGATGTTTCGGGGGACCGGGGTCAGGGGTTGGCTTGATTCTTCAATATCCCTTGTCCAGATCTCGCTTTTGGGTATGCCAGTGTTTCCCCTTCACATCTTGCCTTTTTTTTTTTTTTTTTTTTTTTAATGTGACAAATATTTCTGCAGCAGGAGAAAATGGATGTTTATTGTCAAGTGAGGCTAAACTCGTATTTACCAAGAAGCTTCTCCAAAAGAGGCTGCGAGGCCTGAGAGAGAGTCTGACTTCAGGAACCAAGTCAAAGGCTGTCTTTTCATGTTGTTTTCAGAGAGGAAGCCTTCCCATGTGATCAGAGTAGGTGTCAGAACAAGCACCAGGAGAGGTGGCTTTGCTGGAGGCAGCAGAAGGGCCCAAAGCCAGGGACATTCTTAATAAGCTTCCACCGGGCTCGGCCCTCAAAGCAGAGACAAGGCCCCAGGTCAGCACCCAAAGGATGCATGGCTCCCTTTCCTTGGGCGCCCAGTCACCCACTGGAGAGGACAAGGGGTACACGTGTGTATGCGTGTGTGTGTCCACACACGTGTGAGTCTGTGTGTGTTCGCATGCGGGTGGGGGAGGTGGAGGGGGGAGAACACTCCAGAATGCTTTTCGCTTCTGTGGAAGTAAAGAATGAACTTAAGGTCCGCAGACCCAGGGTGAGTTACCCCTGCCGCCCCAGGAAGCTGGCGTTGTCTCTGTTCACCTAGCAGTTGTGTAGACTCTGCCTCCATCCACCCTGGCTATCTTGTCTGGGCCCCATGGCCCATCTGTCATTTGGCCTGAGTCTACACCTCGCTGTGCTGCACGTTGGCTGAGGGCACTTCCCGGAACAAGTTGCCCGACCTCTCCCTGCCTCAAAGTCCTACCTTGTAAGATGGGGCGGAGGGGGGATCCCTGTCTCGGAGAATTGCCGTGATTTTCAGAGGCAGTGAGTGTCTTTGGCACCTTGTAGAAGGTGCTCAGTGCGCTCTTATCTACCCAGTAATTGTTCTGTGGGCACAAAACCGGATGAGAATGAGTGGATTTCACGTAGCCCCAAACACTGTAAATTTCTTAGCAATTGTGTCTTCCTTTGTATCCTCAGGCCCTAGCACTCTGCCAGTAACATCATGGGCACCAGTAAGCGGTTGTGGTTGCTGTCATGGACCCCGGCAGACTTGCCGTTGGTCAGAGGTGGGGGGGGGGCGGCGAGGAGAACTCCAGTCACCTTTGCTTTACAAGAGCATAATCTTACAGGACTGTCAAAAATCGGACGCTGATTAGTTTCGCCGAATGGAAGTGGCCGACCTCAGGTGCAAGTTGAAAGTCCCCCGTGTGTTGAAGGGGGGCACCTACTGGTAAAGCCTGCAAATGCGACCTGCGCCTAGTAGACATTGCCAGCCATTGGCCCTAAGGAAGAGGAAGAGGAGGAGGAAGTTCAGGGTTGGGGGGGTCTTTGGCCCTAGAGGCAACCGAAGAGGCGATGAAAGTGAAGGAGACATTCTTAACTTAGAAGAGTCTAAATGCCACCACGTTCTCAAATTGCTGGGGAGACGTCACACCCAGAGACGAAACGCATCCAACATGCCACCCAGACCTTCATTCCCCGGTGGACTCCGTTCCTTACTGAATGTCCCTGTTCATCTAGCAGTTGCGAAGGCTCTGCCTCCATCCACCCTAGCTATCTTGTCTGGGCTCCGTGGCCCATCACAAACATAAAATGACCGACTAGGGCACGATCTTTAATGCTGGCACAAAGAAAACGGAAAGGGCCACGGGGGGATCAAAACCATGGCCTTGACGCACGCTCGAATGGACTGAAGTAATCACAGAGGTTCCCCTGCACCACCCGAATGACAGTAGCTCAGGTCTCCCGATAGAAGCCATGGGAAAATAGGGTTCACTTTACAGTGATCGTGGCTGGAACCCGTTCGTTTTGTGTACGTGCCTTGGCCTTTGCTCTTGGTGGGAGTGGATGTGTGGTTCACCTGATGAGGTTGTCCCCTACTGATTTCCGCTAACGTTCATTGAGCGCCTACTGGGTGCCGGGCACCGTGCTCAGACCAAAGCCCCCCTAGAGTCGCGTAACGTGGGTGTGCCAGGTGCCCCATGTACAGTGCTCACCTGTGTCAGGGCCACGTGACCCAGCTCATGGTTACCACCGGCTGGCCACCTGGCCTCGGCCAAGCCATTTAGATTCTCCCTCTCCTGGTTGCTTCTTCTGTGACGTGAGGGGTTTGGCCTAGACCATCTCCGAAGTCTCTTTCGGCAAGAATAAGCATCATGATCCATGTGGAAAAGAACAGGTAATTGCCATCACGCAGTATAATCGCAGTGTTGCTAAAAGCGTGGTAATAGCTCCTCTCGCTGTCTGTCATAATCATGTTCTGCCCCATCACCTCCCTTCACACACAGATGTTTTCTCCCCTATCAAAAGCCTGCTCCCTCCCGACAGAGCGCCTTGCCATGCTTGGTGCCATCCACCTCTGGTGGGCTCCTTATTAGAACTGCCAGAGCCCTCGATGCCATCCCGTCCCTGATGCGAAGGGAAACAAGTCATCTGCGTGACAGCTCATCCACTCTTCTGGGAGCGCCTCCCGAAGGGGAGGAGGAAATGGGGCCATCCGAGGCGGAAGAATAAAGGCGGAGATCTTCTAGAACAGTCGGGTCGATGGCAGGGCGGCACCGCGTTCCTGAAGTTCCAACAGTCCCCCAGCTGCCGGGCTCACATCTGGGGCGGTTTTCTGGGGCCAGCCGAATGGCATATGCTGCCATATCTTTTGAGAAGATTATCAGGTGTGAGCCTTAGCATCTTAACATTTTTGTAATTATTTCTCCATTGAAATGGAAATGGCTTCCCTCCTACCCCGTTTTACTGGAACACTGTGTAGGGTAGGTCTTCTGTTGTTCAAAAAAGAGAAACTGTTTGGAACAGTTTGAAATATCTTTAAAGGAACAGTCAAATCATCCATTCAACTAAATAGGAGTCAACTCCCCTAGAAATAACTTACAAAAACTTCTTTGGAGTATGACATTTTCAAAGCGAAATTCTTTTCTTCTTTCAAAATACCACAAGCAATGCATTGAGTTCAGGGAATACTGCCTGCCAAACTTCAATTTTTATATTTAACCTTTCTTCTTTTTTAATGTCTTGCAAAAACATGCTTGAAACTCTTCAAAAACCTTTTCAGCTTGAGAGTTTGGGAAAGAGTCTTCACTGACGAAACCTTCAGCTCTTAGCTTCCCTGTACCTTCCCTGCCCCCCCTTCCCCGGTTAAGGAGAAAAAATTATTACTGACTGTTCACCAAAGTTAACTGTCATCAGGCTGGGAAGGGCCCGACGCTCAGTGCTGGTTGCTGACTTTCAATGTCCATACTGTCCAAATGACTCTTTTTTTTCAAAAATTTTTTCAACGTTTTTTATTTATTTTTGGGACAGAGAGAGACAGAGCATGAACGGGGGAGGGGCAGAGAGAGAGGGAGACACAGAATCGGAAACAGGCTCCAGGCTCCGAGCCATCAGCCCAGAGCCCGACGCGGGGCTCGAACTCACGGACCGCGAGATCGTGACCCGGCTGAAGTCGGACGCCCAACCGACTGCGCCACCCAGGCGCCCCAACACACCCCACTCTTCTTGTGTCAAGGCAAAGAAGCGTTGCGTAGTTCTGTCAAAAGGACTGAAAAAGTATAGCTATATAAATATATCAATAACTAGTGACTAGTCAGGATGAGAATTGCACTTTTAAAGAAATGTTGATAAAATACTTGTTAGAGCGGGAAAATTGGATTAGTGGTGGTGTTCTGGGCATGACGTCCTTTGGGCCAAAAATAATAATAAAAAAAAAATCATCTTGTTCTTTTTTTTCCTGGAGCCCAGAAAAGCACTCTCAGCCCAAACATCAGCCCCTTAATCTTATTTTCTTTTTCTCTAGCATGCATTTTATTAACCCATTTTCTCATTTACCCACTCTGAATAGCGCAGTGGGTCGCATCCTTCTTAGAAAGTGAAAGCCTCCTTGGAGATGCTGTGTTGGGACAGAAATGCACACAGACTCCCAGGCCCAGTGCAGCAAAGAAAAGCCCCTTCTGGAATCCTGTCTGGTGAATCCACACACTGTATTCCGGCTTGCCAGGAGTGCCCAGGCCTTATTAAAACACGGGCCGTCGAGGAATGCAGGTGGCAACGGGCATGCAGTTTGCAAAGTGATTAATATCTAGGTGGGGATGGAAAGCTGTCGGTTCAATCCAGGGCCCAAGGCAAAGGCAGCTGTCTTCCGCTTATCCGCCACCTGGCCACAGGCTACTGTCCTAAACGCAACAGTACCGGCCTGGATGGCCTCTCGGAAGCATCAGGTGCAGCTCGCCTGAGATCAGCCACGGGTCTAGATTCAGCCAGGTGACCTGAGTTCTCACCTTAGTTGCGCTACATCTCGATAGAACGAACTTGGAGCCACTTTCCTTTTTGTTTAGAGGGGCAGTCCTCAGTGATCTTACTGTCCAGGGAAGCTGGGAAAAATTCTAGGACCGTGCCCAGTTCTAGTTCCCTTGGAAGAATGATGTAGGCACGCTGTCCCTATTTCCAAGGGCCTTAAGGTAGGGGATAGTTACATTTCAGGAAGTGAGGCGACTCAACTTTAATGCAGCGAACACAGTACCTACGATCTGCTCTAGTCCCTGCGAGGTGCTGGGATGACACATTACTCATCAGGGAAATGCAAATTAAAACCACAAGAAGTGAAACAGTACACATCCACCAGAATGACTTAAATTAAAAAGACTGACAATACCATGTGTTGGCAAGCATGTGAGGCGATGGGAGCTCTCGAACATCGTCGATAGGAGCGTAAATTGGTTCGACCACTTTGGAAAATTGTCTAGCTGTATCTCCTAGAGCTAAATATTTGTCTACCCTGTGCCCCATTAACTCTACTTCTGGTCCATATCCAGAGGAAATGTTGCACACACCCACCAAAAGACATGTATAATAATAATCACAGCATTTTAATTCTTAGTAGCCCCAAACTGGAAACAACTCAAATGTCCATCGGTGGGTAAATGGACAAATAAATCGTGGGATATTATATGATGGGATACTACAGAGCAACAAAAAGAAATTAAGTACCAATACGAGCAGTAACATAGCTGAAACTCACACAGATGTTTGGTTAACAAAAGAGACCAGGTACAAGAGGACATACTAGGGCGCCCGGGGGGCTCCGTCGGTTAAGCGTCTGACTTCCGCTCGGGTCATGATCTCATGGTTCATGGGTTTGAGCCCCGCATCGGGCTCTCTACTGTCAGTGTCAGAACCCGCTCTGGATCCCTTGTCCCCCTCTCTCTGCCCCTCCCCTGCTTGCTCTCTCTCTTGAAAATAAAAATAAACATAAAAAAGAGGACATACTACACGAGTCCATTTGTATTAAGTGTCACAACAGGCAAACTGTAACTTTGGTTGTAGAAGTCAGACTAGTGGTTACCTCTGGTTGTGGGCACTGACTGAGAAGGGGCAGGAGAGAACCTTCTGGGGTGATGGAAATGTTTTACATCTTAACCTAAGTGATGCTTATAACAGTGTACACATATATAACAATCAAGCTCTACACTTAAACTTTGTGTTCTTTACTGTATATAAATTACATTCAATACAGAAAGCTACATAGGGGTGCCGGGGTGACTCAGTCGGTTGAGCATCCAACTTTGGCTCAGGTCATGTTCTCGCAGTTCGTGGGTTCAAGCCCCGTATCGGGCTCTGTGCTGACAGCTCGGAGCCACGAGCCTGCTTTGGATTCTGTGTCTCCCTCTCTCTCTGCCACTCACCTGCTCGCACTCTGTCTCTCTCTCTCTCTCTCAAAAATAAATAAAACATTAAAAAAAATTTTTTAAATCTAAATAAAACAAAAACATTTCTTAATGTACATTTTAGCTTTTGTGTTTCCTTGATCTTCTTAACCAGGTTATAACTTCTTCAGCACAAAACTATGTCTTATGCTAATAAGTACCTATTAGAAAAAAAGCCAATGAAACAAAATAGCCACATGTGTGATAAAATTGCACTGAGCACACACACGTACGTACATACGTGCATTTCCCGTGCTCTCCAAGCCAAGCTGCAGAAGCTGTCAGAGAGGGGAGTAGGGGTTAAAAGAGAGTTGCTAAGACAATCTGAAAGGATGCTGACATCTTTTCAGCAGTTTCTAGATGATCCATTGTCTTCTGGCCCCCCAGTGCCTCCGCTGAGTGGTTCCGAGGTATCAGGATCAAAGCTGAGCTCCTGACCGTTCCCTCCAACCGGCAGTCCACACAGTTCTGTCATCTCACTTCAGGGCAACTGCTTGCTTTGTGTTGCTCGGGCCACACAATTTCGAGTGATCTGCATTTTCTCCCTCATATCCCGCTTCGACTCCATCAAGAAATCTTACCCCAATCTGAGTTGGTCTCCAGGCCTAATTAAGTCAGCCCATCCTAATAACAGCAGTGTACTAATTTCCCTTTGTTCTTAACAAATGAAGGGCAAAGGCATTTGAGTTGTCCGCTAAGTCATTGGCTAGATGAATGCCCAAGACCGTGGCTTCAGGTCTGAAATCTTCCAGTCTGGTGAACTTGGGCAAATTCCTCCTTCGTGAAGTCCAACATGGCTGCCCTACCCAATCCATCCCAACTGGCTTAGGCCTAAGGATATCCTGAGATGTCTCCAGCTTTGCTTTGCTTCTGTCTGCAAATCTCCCTCCTTTACCTCTCACAGAAGCACAAGAGCTTGGGTTGCTTGTCATTTTGTGGTCCCTTTGAGGGATGAAATTCCTCAAACTCTGCCTCCGTGGTGTTTGTGGGCGGTGCTCTTCATTTCCCGAAGAACAAAACGGTGAGGATTAAGTCTCACAGTGAGTGGGCTGGAGTATAACTGACTCTTAGCCTCTCCTCTCTCTTGCTAGCACTGGCCAACCCCATAAGGACAAGGACAACTTATTACCGGGGAGCCACCACAATTCTTAGGTCACCCATGACAGAGGGTTGCCACTGGAGGGGAGGCATCTGAATTGGCTACATACGTTGTGGATTTAGTGTAACATTTGCTGCCTTTTCAAAACAGAACTTTAAAATGAAGATTGAAAAGTCCTATTGATTTTCAATTAGAAAATTTCACTTCACCCCCTTGTCTCTTTGGTCATTATGAAGACACAATGGATGGGCACGGTATAATGGGATCCTCCTTTGAATGAATGGGTTGATCCAATGCACCCTGGGATCTGAAAACAACTGGTGATGGGTCCTATCGTTCTTTACATTTGGAGACAGGATGTGCACTGGAGTGGAAGTAAGGACAAGCGGAGGTAGGGGCCTTGAAGGGGAAGGAGGGGACTCAGGACTCAATTTTAGGGATTTTGGTAAAAGGCATATTTGCTTCGCTAATCCGCCTACGCCAGCCTTCTGTTCATCTTGGGACACTGGAGAGGTAACTATTTTGTCTGGGTTGGGGCGCTGCGTCACCTTGGAGGGATAACATATCAGGGGGATTGGTGGGGCTAGCTCAGTACAACCCTGTGCAAGGTATGCATTGTATCCTGTTATACAGGAGAGGGGACTAAACTCAGTGGAACCAAACTCAGAGGGACCAAGTCATATTGCAAGGTCACAGAGTTAGTAAATGCTGGGACCGGGACCTGAAGCCACTCAAGCTTCAGGGTCAGGCTCCTGTCCCTTCGTCATGCTCTGTCCTGCCCAGGTGTGCTGTGAAGGGCAGAGTCCTCTGCACCCTCTGTCCCCTGGCCACGAATTGGCTGGTCCTAAGATGAGCTGTGAATGAACGGGATGCTCAGGAAAAGTCTGGGCTGCAAGACGCTCTCCGTAGGTAGTGGACCCTTCCCTTCCTGTAGTGCGAGGGGCCCTGGGCTCAGTGCTTTTCCATGTGTTCCTACGAACATGGCATTGAGGCACCAGGGTTGGCTAGAGGGGCAGGGCACCCAAACCGGGGAGGAAAACGGGTCAGTACGTGGATTCCTCCTCCTTGTCACCATCACTTCCATCACCATTCACGGGGTGCTTTGCCAGTGCCGGGCTCTGGCTTGGCACACTACTTGAACTACTGTCTTTAATTCTATAGCTGTCCTAGGAGGCAGGTTCTCCTGTCCCTATAAGCGGAGGATGGGGTGGGGGTGGGCATAGGGAATCTGAGTGCCTTTGTTTCTCTGCTCTCACAACGGGCAGGTTCTTGGGAGAGGGGACATTCGGAGAAGCCCCAGCCCAGGCTGGGAGAGGCAGATGGGAGGGCGTGTTGGACTCCCTCCCAATGCAAGGAACAACAAGGGCAGTGAAAGCATCTGCGGGAGAGACGACCCCACCGGCTCGCTCCAAGTTCACGCTGCCTGGCACCTGGATTTTGAAGCGGTTCAGCACCCCCCAAGTCATTCCTCCCCCACAGGCAGTCCGATGGCCAAGCTGTGCAGAGGGGACCTCCTATCTTCACCGATTTACTTCCCCAATATCAACAGCTGAGGCAGAGATGTGCTTCTCGCACACTCCACGGGACCCTTCACGCCACGGTGCGCTGGCGCCACGCCTGTGCGACAGAAAATGCTTCAAAGCCTCAACCAAGCCTTCACCTTGTGGCCAATTTTGGCACGTGTAGGGTGGAATCCCTCTTCGCAGCAGACCTCCTTCTCCATTCTTTTTGGGGATTCTTGTAAGTGTCTATCAAGTCTGGGGCTTGAAGGTCCTTGAGCAGTGCTCTTGTCCCCGGCTGAGTGTTGGGATAATCTGGGAGCTTGGAAAACATCAGCAGGCCACGGTGCCAGCGGTGAGCTTTTTGTTTAATTGGTCTTGGGTGAACAACGGGCCTGGGCGTGTCTTAAAAGCTTCCCAGAGGATCTAATGTGCAGCCCAGGTGAGGACCACTGTCTACTCTTGCTGGGTCAGTGGGAAGGTCTTCATGAGACAGACCTGGGTTCGAGTGCCTGTTCTACCACCAGGACTGCCTCTCCTTGGGAAAGAGCTTCTCAGCCTCACTTCTTCAGCTGTTGTCAAGAAGAGCCGATGGCGTCCACCTCACAGAGCGGTTGTGATGATTCTGGAGAAAGGCCTGGAAGAGTGGCTTTGCCCTCAGAAAATAGATTGTTCCCCATCGGCCCACATGCGAGTGCTTTTTAGTTCAAAGTTGGTAGGCCCTACGCTGTTCAAGGGTAAACACAGCCAGCGACCGAGGTCAGGCTCTCTCAAGGAATTGCCTACACCCTTTTTTTGCAACCTGTGTGCAACCCAGAGAAGAGATGGGGACTCCAGGCTTATTCTGAAGTAATCCTGTGCCCCGACGACTTGTAATGGGTCCGGAAGCCCTTGGCCCCATGGGAAATGATCTGCATATCATGCTGTCTTGAAGCATTTTGTTTCAAGCAAAAAAAAAAAAAAAAAAAAAAAGAGAGAGAGAGA
>NW_024412437.1:3972502-4035399 GCF_014898765.1 Herpailurus yagouaroundi | reverse complement strand
AGAGAGAGAGAGAGAGATTTTTAATCTGTCTTCAGTGACAGGGAGACCCAAACATGGAAAACAGGAAGCTCTGCTTCTTCCCTTCTCGCGTGACGTCTCCGGCTGCCCCAGAAACCAGCAACGTTTCATTCACATCCTTAGTCTGTGTTTCTACCATCTCCAGATGGAAATCGGACATGGCAGCGACAGGGAGGCCAAATCCTTATGCGTTAGAGTCTTTTAAAAATAATGTCCCCGTGTGAGGATTTATGGCTGGAAACCAAGGATCCGCCTGGTTGCTTCATACTTTTCCCTCCCATTGCCCAAGTGCCGCTACTTATCTGCATCCTAGGATTTTGTCATAGGATCTTGGAGTTACAAAGGACCCACGAGATACAGATCAAGGGCTTGCACAACGCACTCTCTCGTTTTCCCTACTTCTTCCCGACACCACTGCTCTAAGGCTTACAGGAATGAGAACCCACTAGCTTCCAGAAGAATTGAAGGCCTGTCTAAGATGGTTACCCTGACCTTGCAAATAAAGGGAAAGAAATGAAATTGCAAAGACAAAGAACTGCCTTACTCAGTTCTAGCACTGGCTGCCTTTGGGAGGCAGAGGCTTCCTTGTGGACCCTTTTCCCACTGCCCGGAGAGGATCTCTCTGGAGAATATAGAGAGGAAGCGGAGAGCAGGCACGGAAGGAGACTTGCTTGAGGCCAGAGAGCATTTGGAAGTGATGCCAGGACTCCTGTCTTGCAATCCCCTCTTCATTTCGCATACTCTTGCCCAACAGCAGACTCTTGCACATGCCGCTTCTCTGGCAAGTGTGGTTCTTCTGTAAAATATCTTATCAGATGGTTTATGAAATTAAGCTTTGATGCCTTATAACACATTTCCAAACAGACACTGTTGCCAGGGCCAGGAAGGTCTGGCCAGGCCTTTTCGCCTTTCTAGATCACGAGGCACGTAAAATACCGAAGAAACTCGAAAATGGATATTGGCCCAAGTGTGACCATTATGAAAAAAAAAAAATGCTTGCCTCAGAGCTAAATTAATGTGTCTAATACATTATGGGCGGCGGACGGGAAGGGACAAGCAATAAGGGGGGTGGGGAATTATGGGTTATGAAACCAAAAACTTGGGTTCTAGACTGAATCTGGCCACTTGGTAGTTGATCTTTGACCTCAGGAAAATCGCTCATAAACACTAGGTCGTAATGTTCCTTTTTGAAGGCTTTTGTTGGATGAGTTTTCTTAAAACAGGAGTCCAGTGGCGTTGGGCCGACAATGGCATCTTTGTTTCAGGATGTTTCATTGCCTTGGAGGGCCTGGGAACTGTGTTCAAAGTGAGGGTCATGTCTAGAAAACAGGTACTATGGCTACAATGCGCACGGATGCTCTAGAAAAACCATCAAGTGGTAACTGCCGGGGGAGAGAAGATTCCATTGCTTCCGTTTATTAACTTTTCTGTAGAATTCTTGGACGCTTCGGAATAGGCTCTGAAGGCTTTCTCCTGCCTGTACTTTGACATCAAACCAACAAATTCATTTCCAGAAGTGAGGAGACACTGCTTTGGTGGCACTGAAAAGGCCTTCCTGTTCGTATGTATTTGGGAGAAAAGGGATTCTTTAGTCTGAACTACTGCTAGATTCTGAAGCATATGGGTTCATTAGGTTTCTATTTTGCCATCAAAATTCTTTTCTACTTTATAAATGAGCCTATCACATTCTCTTACAACTGAAGAATCGGCACTATACATGCTTCACATTTTGGTGTCTTCCATTTTCATGAAATGCTTTATTTCCAAAACTATGGCCTCTGTTTATTCTTTTGTTGATTCAAGAATCCACACATCGCATGTGTTTTGAAAACACTTTAATACTTGATGAATTTTTTTTTTTAATTTTTTTTTTCAACGTTTTTATTTATTTTTGGGACAGAGAGAGACAGAGCATGAATGGGGGAGGGGCAGAGAGAGAGGGAGACACAGAATCGGAAACAGGCTCCAGGCTCTGAGCCATCAGCCCAGAGCCTGACGCGGGGCTCGAACTCCCGGACCGCGAGATCGTGACCTGGCTGAAGTCGGACGCTTAACCGACTGCGCCACCCAGGCGCCCCAATGAATTTTTTTTTTTTAATGTAGCCTCCACACCCAATGTGGGGCTTGAACTCACAACCCCGAGATCAAGACTTGGACGCTCTACCAACTGAGCCACCCAGGCACCCCAACTTGATGATTTTTTTTTTTTCCAGTGAGTGTTGCAAAGAGGGTGTGTTTTTCTTTTCTAAGGTGCAGATGGAGTCAGATGAATGACTACCAACCTTGACCTTGAGTGGTAGACTGTATAGCTAGCATATTTAGGCCATAGTGAATTCATGTGTTGGTGGTAAGTCGTGGT
This sequence comes from Herpailurus yagouaroundi, assembly GCF_014898765.1. Classification (NCBI taxonomy): domain Eukaryota; kingdom Metazoa; phylum Chordata; class Mammalia; order Carnivora; family Felidae; genus Herpailurus; species Herpailurus yagouaroundi. The sequence goes on along the minus strand of NW_024412437.1, from coordinate 4,033,022 downwards.
TTTAATCAGGTGAACAGAAGACCTTAGGGCAGCGATGCGTGCCAAGACCAGCGCTGAATGTGAAACTGCTGTCCGCAGCTGCTGTCGATGGCATTTCCCTTTCAAGATGGCCTACATGATTTCTCCATATGACTTCTAGATCTTAAACACATCACTAATTTGATAATCATATAGTCATTATTTCTTGTCTATTTATCTAGATAATGAAGGTAAGGCACACAGAGTTTAAGAAGGTAGCCTAAAGGCCAATTTCCACCAGTGTTAGAAATTAAATTTGTCTCCCAGTACAAGCTCTTGCCTTAAATAAAGTATCATGAACTATCCTTGCACAATAAAATATTTAATAACTCGCCTGAAGACACAGTCGAATTATACTTTCTCTTTCCTGTGGTCGGAAGGCATAATGTAAAATTCAACTACCCTTGGGGGTGTAATCACAGATAAAACTATTATGACCAAGTAGGAATTAGAGTATAAAATCTAAGTTTATATAAAATGGAATTATTTAGATGGTGTTACAGTCAAGCCAACCTGAAATAGGGCTTTACTTGTTTTTGGCTCAAAGACTCCTCTCAGAGGTAAATGCTACTCCCAGTTTTGCACATATTTCTAGGAGCACAACTCAACGCTTTCCTCAGTATTGTTGGGATCTTCTCGAGTTGTTCCTGAAGTGCCTGGGTGAACAGCACATCCTATCCATCCAGAGTGGTAAGTATTCAAAAATCAAGTTGCTAATGACTCGTGGCATTGCTCAGTTTGCCTTTGGCTGATGCCATCTGGCAGAAAAGTGGTATCACTTCTGGCAGCAGAAAAACCCCAAGTCAATGTCCACAAACCTCCCTCTCACTGTCTATACGGCTGATCTCTGCAACGGACAAGACAAATATTGACATTCTCTAAAGTCAAGACTGGGTTCCAATTCGTCTTTTTTGTAGCTTGAGTTGGGGGGGGTCGCGTGCAGGGTGGGGAGCGGGTGGAGGAAAGAAATCCAGAGCTAATTGGCATGAAGGAAATTTTGGTGCTAACCTATTACAAAATAAGTAAAGGAAGACATTTATGGTTTCTAGACATTGTGGGGTAAATATTTACAAAATTTATTAAAGAAATTTAGGGCATCAAAATGCTTTTAGGGGGCTCCTGGGTGGCATAGTGGGATAAGCATCCAACTCTTGATTTTGGCTCGGGTCATGAACTCATCATGGTCATGAGATTGAGCCCCATGTCAGGCTGCGTGTTGGGCGTGGAGATGGCTTAGGATTCTCCCTCCATCTCCCTCTGCCCCTTCCGCAGTCATTCTCTCTCTCTCTCTTTCTCTCTCTCTCTCCCAAAAAACAAACAAATAAATAAATAGCTTCAGGTAGTAAGGAAGTCTCACCCATATTTCTAGAATATTAGTAAGTTTAATTTCCCTTAAAAAATTTTTTTTTAATGTTTATTCATCTTTGAGAGACAGAGAGAGACAGAGCATGAGCAGGGAAGGGGCAGAGAGAGGGAGACACAGAATCCGAAGCGGGCTCCAGGCTCTGAGCTGTCAGCACAGAGCCCGACGTGGGGCTCAAACTCACGAACCGCGAGATCATGACCTGAGCGGAAGTCAGACGCTCAACCGAATGAGCCACCCAGGCGCCCTGTTTAATTTCCCTTTTTAAAAAGTTGTTTCATCTTGTGGTCTTCCACTCTAAATTCCCTCTGTTGCCCTTATATTTTGCTCAGTTTTTAATGCAATCTTGTTTACCCTCAAAACGTATCCACTCGGTTTTCTTAACTGTTTGGGATTTGGGCGGAGGGTGGGGAATGGGACATTAAAGAGTGTAATTTTGTGATCAAGTATTCTAACTCTGGGTTGTAAGTTCTACCTGAATGTAGAGTTCAAGTTGACTTTTTGTTGTCGCTGTTGTAAAAATAAAATTGCCTGAAGACCAACAATAAGTCCCTATCGGTGGGGGCCAGAAACAAAAAATATTTGAACGTACAGTAAACGTCATCAATTTTATTGTCATGGTTTATCCCAAGGGCCGGTTTGCAAAAACGGCTAACTTCATTCAGTGACTCTGCAAGATGGACAGATTGGCGAAGACCGTGTGAGGACAGAAGAGCTGAACTTTCCAAAACAACGTCCCTAAACTTCCGTAGACCGTTCCCGACACCCATCCGCATGGCCGGGCCTACGCCAGCTCCAGGGCGTTTGCGGGGTTGGTGTTCGGGGGAACCTTTGCCAACTGCCAGCTGCCATCTGGGATCGAAGGAGGAAACCCGGCCTCCGATCCCCAAGGAGCCCTCAGAACTCCGCACCCGGCTCTCCCCCTCTTATCTCAGGGTTGTGGATGTCTGAGAGGCACTGCGTCCTCCAGTTTGGACCTCCAGGGAATTTACAGGGCTCCTCTAATCCACACCCCTCCCGCCTCTGTCCTCAGGGGCAAACCTCGGATCTTCTCAGTCCTGGACTAAGCACCCTGTGCCTCACCCTGCCGCCAGCCCTCTCTTTATCTCTACTTTTCAACTCTTCAGCTGTCAGTACAACTGTGCGCCCCCTTCTGGTCCCCGCCTGTCCCCCTCGGTCTCCTCTTCGGATTCCCCCAAACCTCTCCCCTTCTTGGTGACCCGATCAACTCTCTCAGCACCAACTCTCACCCACACGTTCCTGACTAATCCCTGGGTCCTGACCCAGGCTTCCAGCTACCTGATGAAGTGCAGCGTGTCTACGCCCAGACTCGTCACCCCCACTCCCAAAGCTGGTGCCCCGCATCTCTTGGGGCTGGAAACCTTGGTCCTACATTTGTTTCTTTCTCCTTTACAATCATCTTATTCATTCAGGTGCCATGGTAGCTCTTGAATCTTTGACCTACTTTCTGTTCACAGAGAGATGCTCCTCTCCCTGGGGATGTGGTGGCACTTACGGGACTCCTGCACGCCCGTCCTGTCCTCTTCTCTGCCTCCACCCTCAGACTACCCCGCCTCATGCCGTCCGGACACGTGTTCCTGAAGCAGTTTCTCCTGGTGTCACTCCCTTGCTCAAAACTCTAACTGCTCCCTGTTTTTCTAGAACATAAAGTCCGGACCTCTCCTCATCCGTGGAGGCAATGCCATATAGGAGGAGTGAATCACAGGGACAGGGGTTCCAACTTCTGCTCCCTTCACTTATTAGAAGTGAAGCCGCGGGCAAATTCCCAAGCTTCTCTTTGCCTCCGTATCCTCCAGCATAAATCATACTTAGCTCATGAAATTATTGAGGATTGGCAGAAAACACAAACTTAGCCTTCATTTATTGAAGGTTTGTTGCATGACTTTTAAAATGCACTTATCACAGTTAATCTTCACAATCATGTTTCTACCATTTCCTCCACCTTCTGAGATGAGGAAACAGAGATTCAAGAGACTCAGCAACTTGCCCGGCTCCAGACCCCTCGGACTCCGAGGCCCTTCACCACATGCGCTGGGAGGCCTGCTCAGCACTGACGGTGGTCACTGACTTCCGTCTGGCTGCCACAATCTGCCTCCAACTCCTTTTATTTAGCTATTTATTTGTTAATGTTTATTTATTTGAGGGAGACAGAGAGGGAGGCAGGCAGGGAGAGAATGAGACAGAGAATCCGAAGCTGGGCTGTCAGCACAGAGCCGGACGTGGGGCCTGAACCCACGAACCACGAGATCGTGACCTGAGCCGAAGTCGGACGCTCAACCGACTGAGCCACCCAGGCGCCCCCAACACACCTTTTAAACCTCTCACGCTACTCTTCTCCCAGCACGTGATTGTAGAGCCTGTGAAGGACTTTCTTGGCTAGGATTCCATCTAGAACGCCCGGCCCACATTGCCGTCGACTGAAATCTTAACTCTTACCCCAACGTCCAGACTAAAATGTCACCTCCTCCTGAGGGGCGATTTCAAAATGTTACTACTTCCTTCAAATTCCCAGAATACTTGGCATTTCTCTTATACAAAGATCATGCTCTGTCTTATCGTTGTTGTTGTTGTTGTTTTTTCCTTCCTCTAGATGTCTTATCTTCCCACATGGGTTACAAGCCCTTTGCAGGCAAGGAGCAGATCTTACTTATCTTTGTGTGTCTCATCTGGAACAGACGAGGCACTCAGCAAAGGTCTGCAGGGTACTTAATTTGGGAGCAAAAACATTCAAGTTTTGAAGGGCTGAGCTCGATGTAGAGCTTGCGTGAAGTAAAAATGTTCCTCATACATTAGAGGTGATGCCACGGAGAGAACAATAATTACAATGCAAGACAGAGATGAGGCCAATTAATCTTTCTCCTTTACCAATAAAAAGGCAGAGACGGTGACCATTAGATGGTCAGAGGGAAAGCACCTGATAGCAGGGGCCAGCAGTAGGTGGTCCACTTGGGTTTGCTGTCTTAATTAGCCAATGAGAAAAAAAAAGCTCCACACACACACACACACACACACCCCAAATAATATCGCAGAAATGATTTTGAAAGAAAAAAAAATTCCTTCCATCAACCCAATTTGCATTCCAGCAGCTTCCAAACTCACCTGCCCAAATGCATCAATAAAAATACCGAAGAAGACAATCAGATAACACAAGTGGGAACTCAGTCAGACAAAGGTTCCCTAACATCGTCAGAAATACCACTCTAGGCAGAAAGCGGCGACCAGATCCTTAACTCTGGGAAGGAGCAGGTGGTGACATGAAGCGGCAGTCGTGGCCCAGGCTTCACGCGGTAACCACCGCACCCGGCTTGGATAAATATTTTTATTGCAAACACAATGGTATGTGATGGGCCACATTATCAGTTCTGACAAGGATTGCACACAGGATTGTGACACTGCAGTAGCTGGGAAACACGAGACGTTCGCGGGACGCTGGACTGCAACCTGACTTTGCAGGGAACTTGAAGAGCGACATCAGAGCTGATGTCAGGTAAGTGACAGCTTCAGTCAACGTGCGTGAAGCCAAACCGGGGAATGCAGACTCGCTTCTGAGACATCTTTGTCGATGTCAAGGTATTTCCGCAAGAAGCGCAAGACGTTCGGGACTCTCTACCGCCCTGTTAGGAAAAGACTTGCTCTTCCTGGGGAGACGATGTCTTTTCTAGTTTCCTTTCCCCCCTTACTGTGTCGGGCTCTGCGTGCTGAACAGAGCTGAACTCCGGGCAAACCGACGCTTGTGATGTTTCCGACACACAAGCCGATCACCAGGTCGGATCAATCCATCAACTGCAGTGTTTGGTAAGATCTGGAGTTAGAAGGCAGAGGAACGGTAACTTGGCTTCAGTTACACGTTTGCCTCCCCCACCCGGGTTCAGACTCTGACGGTGAGATCTGGGAGCTGGGATAAGTGGCAGGAATCGAGATAACCCGGCAGTGGTGAGAAAGCTAACGGGGCAATTAGGAGGCTGATTCATTTGTTTATCTGGATGATTAGTTGAGTAGTTTCTGAGTGCTCTGTGGTTCAGGGAATTCTCCCTCACAGGCTCATCAAGACCACACCCTTCCATGCGCCTGATATTTCCACGAAAGAAGGGAAAACCACGCTAAGCACAGGGTACGTGTTTCGGCGGACCTTTATAATGATACATTTGCTAAGATAATTATAGTAAACAACGCATACCAAGGCCCGAACAGAGAAGAGTTGAGAGAAACATTCAAACTGTGGTCCCTACCATCTTTTCAAAGAATCACAGAGGAAGGCACGGCCTCAGTGAATACTCGTTAACTCAGGGCTTCCCAAATCTTGTGTCACCTGTGATTGTAGAAATACAGTGCAGACCAACAGAATGTTGCACAGGAAGAAACTTTTTAGCAACCACCTAGATTTGGGCTCTTCTCAGCGTCTCGCAGAACCCTGGTCCATAAAATAGGTGCACTACAGAGAAAGTCTTCCATGGGTCAGTTTGTTTAAGGAGACATTCCAGGTCAAAGACAGATAGGTCGCTTTATCCAAGGGTGTGGCAGGCCACAGACAGCCATGGATCCCTTGACATTGCTGCGTCCGCTACCCTTGACTCTGGGTGGGCTCTGTCTTGGACAAAGTTCAGTAGAAGAGATGCTGTGCTATTCCTGGGCCCGTGGCTCGTGGCTTCCACGTCTGGTCTCTCGTGGGGCTTGCTCTTGGGGGCTCCTGATGGCCGCCCTGTGAGCGATTCATCATGGATTCCAGCCCTCTGAGCCTCCCGTGGTGGTAACCCGGCTGACATCTGACGGCACCTGCTGGAAACCCAAGTGAGAACGGCCCTGCTGAGCCTGGTCAACCCTCTTCACCCAGAGAGATGCTACGTTACCGTTTAGCCACTAACTTTGGAGGTGGCTAATGTGCTGTCTAGCACATAGTAGGTACTCAGCATTTATTAGACGGATGACTGACTGGGTGGGTGATACGAACGTGAACCTTCAAGAGGGGGATACGGCATGCCACGTTTCCTAAAAAGGACATCTGTATATGTCAAGACAAGTCATACAGAACAGAGCTTGATAGAATACTCGTGTGGGAAACCCTGAATTATAGGACTGAAATGGTGGAGTTTGGGAAATATCGCTCTACCCCTTCATGTTGCAGATTGCCAAAGTGAGGCCCAGACAGGGGAAGGGAATTACGTAGGGAAACAAAGCTAATTGGTAGACCCCACCTATGAACTCATTTCCTTTCCTGCCTGAAATAAAGGAGTATGGACGACGTGGTCTCACTTACGTGAACACATTCAGCTAATTAAATATATTGGGCTTCTCATTAGGTAGCCTTGTCTTTCTACTCGCTCATCAGGTCTTTGTGTCCAGCTAGCTGTTTTCCAGGAGATCTCTCCTAAATGGTAGACTCCCAAAGAGGATACAAGGGTATTTATTAGCCTGACGTCTAGACTAAGGTCAGTTCTAAAGACAGCAGAGTCTAGAGCGACATCTTGGGCCTGTGGTCTTAAAACACTTGCCTGATGGAAATGCTTGCTTACAACTGAAATCTCTGGGAGAATGAATGTTCAAGTGACCTAGACATTGGTCAGGGATCCAGAGTTCTCAATTCCTTTAGTCTTAGGTTCCAAATCCCACCTCTCTTCCTCCACGACAGAGCTAAATGATAGGATCCGAAGTGTGACTCAGTTCTGCAAATAGTACAGTGAAGAATGTCCATACCAGTCAAAATTTGTGATGTTCGGTTTTTACCTTTCAAGTACCATTCCCGCCTGTGCCACTGTTTGCCCATTGGGTCTCCAAATCCAAGAACCACTTCAACAGCTGAAAAGAGGTTTTCTCTAATTATCTTCTTTTCCTCCTTTGAATTGACCAACCATGTATCTTTTTTTGGTTTTATCAAAGGGTCTGCCAGGACAAAAGCACATCCAATTTTAAGTGAGCTTTAGTTAGCAGACTTAAAATTGATCATGCATTTTAGTTTCAGTAACTCGCAATTTCTACACACTTTGATAATTCACTTTAAAGAGCAAACCGTCTTTAATGACAAGGCTTAAAAGAGACGACCTTTCTGAACAAAATATGAAAGCTCAGGACGGACGGTGCTTTTAAGGAAACTCTGAATTAAAATGACCTTGTGTTCTGAAACTTTTCTCCAACCATTTTTGATGTTTTGCCTTCCCTTTTTACTCTTAGAAAGAAAGCTAAAACACCACCGCGTGCCGTGGATGGTGATGCACTTCAATAAGAGAGCTGTTAATTGTTAATTCAAACTCCTAGTTTCTTCCGTCTGCACTTTCTTTAATGAGGTTGCTCACGACTGCAGGCATATGCCCGTTTCTGAGGAATTCGCTGTTACTGTGTGACATGACAGGGTGACGTTTGAATCGGAGCGAGTTCCCTGGAGTCATGGCCGGTTCTTTTGTACAAACTATGGAGCAAGTCGACCCACTCTCTGTCCTCCTTTGTGCCCCTGGATGGCTGCCCTCCGAGGAGCTGATTGTTGAGTGGGGAGGTTGCAAAATCAGGGGTCAGACCCCTGAAAGGGCTCACTGCCTGGTGACGCAGAAACGGTGGAGCTTGAACAAAACCATGACATGTGCCGAAGACTGACGGCCGGCCTTCGCGTTAACCCTTCTCCTGCCCGACCTCTGGCGGGGTGCAAACATGCACCAAGAACACCGTGCTTTCCTTCTGCTTGGTTGTCCCCACTGCCTTATCACCCACTACCTGTTCATGATTGCATGCTGACACGTCAAAAGCACAGGTGGATGGCTACGGTGCAGTAGCCAAGAATAATAACTTGAAAGGTAACTAAATTAGGTACTCGCAATGAACAATCGATCTTCCGCCAGATAAAAGAGGGGATGAGATCTTAGATGATTTTATAATAAGGCGCGATGTGTATAATTTATTTCCTGAGCACTTGCTTTCTCTCCCAGGAGCCATTTATATACTCGGTGCTCAATTCAGTTAAGGAATTCTAAACGTGCCAAGCGCAATTTTTTTTTCTCTTCCTTTATCGGAGAACGTCCGCAGAAACATTAGTGTCGGCCATCTACTCCTATCACATACGATCAAACCGACCTAGAGTTTCAGCACACTCACTCCCAAACGTATGTGACACGCATCAGAAGGGAACGAGATCTGGGTGATGTCAAAGGTTCACCAGTGTTTGTAATTTCATAACCCTTGAAATAAGGAAAAGAAAGAATAGCAGGCAACTTTCCAAAACACCTACTGATATTTACTCATGGAAAACAAATATTCCGGAGTGGGAGTTCCAATTCCAGCACACCATATAGTTCACAAAGCATTTTCACTTCAGGCAGCTAATAACCTTCCTAATGAAATCTGTTCGGCTTCGACTTGTTTTCACGGTCTGTAGAGAAGCACTTAAAATTAATCACATAGCCTTAATCTTTCCCTTTTGAGCACTAAATCATAGGCTGAGCACTAACTGTCCTCATTCGTTAGGTGCTTCTAATAGCATCTGTTTCAGTTTTGTTTTTTCCTGAATATTTTTCAAGCCAATGCCGTAATTTATTGTAGATGCAAGAAAGACCTCAACTTTCAAAGGACAGTCCTCTATTCCCAGAAGAGGCATCAGGGCAGACATTCCCAGGCAGAGGTGAGCTACAGCAAGAAGGCAAGGCTTGCTTGCTTTCTTTCTTTCTTTCTTTTTTTTATTAAAAAAAAAATGTTGATTTATTTTTGAGAGAGACAGAGCGCCAGTGGGGGAGGGGCAGAGAGAGGGGAGACACAGAATCCGAAGCAGGTTCTAGGCTCCGAGCTGTAGCACAGAGCCCGACACGGGGCTCGAACCCACAAACCGCGAGATCATGACCTGAGCCGAAGTCAGAGGCTCAACCCATTGAGCCACCCAGGCACCCCAGAAAGGCAAGGCTTTCTATCGATGGTCATCACAAGTCAGCGTTTATGCCAATCCCGGCCCTGGCTTTGGTAGTGGCTGTAAAACCTATTACTTCCTTATCATCTCTGGGTCTCCGTTACAGTGCAAAAAAGGGTAATTAATCCCTAGGCAGCAAACAACACAGATGGGTGTGGGAAACCGAAAAGAATTTTGAAAAAGTGTACAAAAATGTTCTGTCCTGTCCTTTTACGGTAAACCGGATGATTATGGCCCCGGCGGTGGTCCGGAGTTTGAGTGTCTCGAAGGGCCCGTGGCACACGCACAATGCGGTTGGAAGAACCCGGAGCATCGTCTGTCCAGTGCAATTCAAAATTTCCTTGGCAAATGGGGTTGACCAATCAACATAGAACTGCTTCCTGGCACCGGTTGGAGACAAACACCCAAGCACGGGAACAACACCGTATTCTCAGAGGACAACGGGACCAATCGCAGCGCACCCGCCATCACTCGCCAGCGTTTGGCGGGTCCCTGTGACGCACCCCTGCATTTTTAGGCTTTCTTAAGGAATACCAACCGATAGCAGAATGAAAACAGCAACCACAGAGAGAGTAAGTAACAAGAAGACCAGAGCTGCTACATAAAACCCTTAAACTGTTCTGCCTCTGGAGACCAACAGGACAACTACTTGCAACGGGTGTCAGATGATCCAGCGACTGTTATTCTAAATAAACGCACTGCTTATGGATTTGATCTCTGACATGACATAAGGGATTTCCCCCCAGAGTACAATTTGAGATGGTCAGTTATCGTCCAGGGGAAAAATACAATGGATGTATCACACTTATTGTAGCAAATGATGTACAATAAAAAGTAGAAATAAAACTGATAAGTACAAAATATAATGTTTTAATCATACATGAACATGAAAACAAGGGAAGCATGTTCACATTTGGGATGCGACACTACAAACGTGATGTTGATCGTACGCGACTGGTAAAATCCTATGCAAACGCGTCAACGAGGCATCTTATGAGCAATCATTTCTTTTCCCTGCAGAAGCAACTCTCAGGCCACGCTCAAATGCATGCAAATATGGAAATCAGAAACAAAGAAATGTTAAAAAAAATAATAACTTAGGCAGACACAAATAAAAACCACCCCGTAGCGTCCAAGTGATGCATGTGTTTATGATCTTAATTACATTTAAGTATTAAAAAACGTTCACTGATCTCACAGTTTATTCTACAACATCCAAATCTTCAAACCTGCTGGAAGAAGTCCACAGTATAAGCCCGGGTGCGTCTGCCACCTTTGCCTGTGCTACTCAGGTAAGCCTCCGTGCAGTTACCTGAAAGTCAAAAGTCTCAGTTGTGACTTTCTGCAGGTCTGATGGGCATGCCACAGATAAAATCCGTTCTAACTCAGGAGGAGCTGGCCAGAGGTTAGAGCTGAATAGAGGGGCGCCTGGGTGGCTCAGTCGGTTGAGCGTCCGACTTCGGCTCCTGGCATGATCCACCGGTTCATGAGTTCGAGCCCCACGTCGGGCTCTCTGCGGTCAACATGGAGCCCACTTTAGATCCTCTGCCCCTGCCTCGCTCGCGCGCGCGCTCTCTCTCTCTCTTTCCCCTCTCAAAAATAAATAAATAAATAAATAAATAAACATTTTTAAAAAGCTTATTAAGAAAAAGGATACTTGATATCAAAATTTCCTCATTTATGCCCAGAAATGATCAAATCCCATCTGCACCAGGCAACAGAACCTTTTGAAAAGTGAATGATTCACAAGGTCTTTACTTTTAATTCACTGCCAAATAAGTAATTCGGCCTTTCACTGCACGAAGGGGTAAGCTGTTGGAAAGACAGCTACATGATCTATGTCAGAGACGTTGCTGGGAACCGTGGACTGAAAAGGCACCTTGAGAAGCACACGGTGAAGTCACAGTGTTGCCACACCGCCCAGCCGTTTATCTATTTTGGTCTAGAGAACATCTGCGGGAGCGCCAAACCCTCAGGGCACATGGGGCTTTGAAGATGTGGGCCGCCATGCTAAGAATTGCGTCATCTTAAAAGAAAGATGGTCCCCTCAACCCTGCAACCAGGCTTCAAGACAATGTCTTGTCATGACTATGCAGGTGAGGCCCAGGCTTGTCAGGCACCTGCAGATTCTCTCAGTTTGTTCTGATCGTACTGACTAAGCACCGTGATTACAAGGAGTGGGCGGCTTCTCGAAGACAGGCTATTTACTAGAAATAAGTCCCCCCCCCCATGGATATTATGTGTAAGCATTGTATTTATTTACCTACTTACTTAAATGTTTATTCATTTTTGAGAGAGAGACAGAGAGAGAGACAGAGAGCGCAAACAGGGGAGGGGTAGAGACAGAGAAGGAGACACAGATTCCGAAGCAGGCACCAGGCTCTGAGCTGTCAGCACAGAGCTGGATGCGGGGCTTAAACCCACGAACCATGAGACCATGACCTGAACCACCCAGGCACCCCCACGTTTAAGCATTTCAATAAGGACCTTAATGTCAAACCAGGGGGACTGACTCCCAGGGGCAAATAATACAAACTAATCAGCAGGCATTTGGAGCATGGGCTGTACCTTCTGCCTTGGTAGGTCGTCAGTTCTTCCTGAAGGATGGACGCTCGCTTTTGCAGAAAGTTAACCTAGAAAAAGACATCGTGTGTGAGCAGAGGTGCATATGGCTTCCGTGGCAGTAGCGTGCAACTAACGTGGTCAAATTTTATTCAGTTCTGGCAGTTGCCTGGATCAAATGCGGAAGATTCGTTGCATGTCAATGTTGTGTTTTTAACGTCTGGTCACACTGCATCCCTCCTGAAAATCCATCAGAGACCACAGAATCCATCTGAACTCCTGTCGCAGAGCCATCGGGACCTGGCCCCGGCCTCTCTTCGAGGCTCCACCTCTCCTCCCGTCCTCCCCCACCCCTCCCCACCCACTATGTCTTCCCCACCCTTTTGCCCTTTGGCGCGGGGCCTCCTCTCCCTTTGGAAAGCTTGGCTCACCATCTCCTATTTGTCCCCTGCTATTTGGTTCAAATGTCACTGCCCCTACCGACTTTCTTGACTCCTCCCCAACTGCCCACCGCATCCCAGGCAAGATCGTCAACAGCTTCATTATTAGCATAGCCTTGTGGGTTTGGGTTTTCATATCTCTCTCCCCCCCCCCCGCCCAACCTGAGAGCTCTTCTGGGTTAGGGAGGATGTTTCTTCGTCTCTGTGTCCCCAGTCTCTTTTCACAGGGCTGGGCATGAACCTGGTATTCACTAGTGTTTAAGGAATGGATGAGTGGGTAGAAAGAAAACGACTGTCTTCTGGAAACCTCCAGCCATCCTGGGGATTCCCTGAGGTTGGAGAGACAATATTTTGTAGTGGAAAGGGCCTAAGCTTCGTCTGAAGTTGGGCCACCTTGGGTTCAACTCCTGGCTTGGCCTCTATGGCTCTAGGAAAGTTACTTAAGCTCTTGATGCCTCATCTGTGAAATGGGATTAATGACAGCTCCTTGCCAAGGTTATGAGGATAACGTGAAATGACTGATAGAAACTGCCTCGTGCAGAGCTCACAGCCGGTACCACCTCCTGCTCCCACTCCCGCGGGTGGGGGTTGCTGAGAGCTAGAGGAAACTGGGGGCTTAGCATAGGCTCTTAAATCAGATCTCTACAAAGTGATTTGTTTTTTGTGTTTTTTTTTTTTGAAGCATACATTTCTATATACCACTAAAGATACCTATATCACGTATAAATTCAAAAGCACCTTACACGGCCACATAGAAACGGTCTGGGGGTAACCTCTATGGCTTGATGTAATCAAGACTCAACGGTATTTGATCATTTCGGAATTGTTTACTCTTGCCTCTTTGGTCTGAACTGAAACCATGGCAACGGTTGGTTCTGAAACACAGGCAAGAGGATACAGCTGGCAGAAGAGCAAATGTGCTTTGCAAGGGAGGGAAGCGCAGTTTTTCGAAATGGGTACATATCCAAGGGGTCCCCTCGGTTTTGCTTACTTATAGTATCAGCCCGGTCTTAGTTCTGTCCAATTGCTCAAAAGACCCATGGGACAATTGATAATGTTGACAGATGCAAGGATTACACTGATTCGGCTTCCCTCCCCCCTGCCGTGCTTTGCCACTGGAATTCCAACAATTTTCAGAAAACACAGGCACCTGTGCTTTCAAACTAAATTTGCTCACTATATGGCCTGTGACTCCCCCACGCAGCTGCCAATTCTGAGGCCCTAACGCAGCTGGCAGCACTCCCTTTCTGGGTCAACATCCAGTTTTAGGAGGCTGAAGTGGCTTTTATTACAGTGAAATGATATGAATGATAACAGAAGCCCTGCAGGTGGATATCAGATTTCTTTTCTTTCTTTTCTTTTCTTTCTTTTCTTTTCTTTTCTTTTCTTTTCTTTTCTTTTCTTTTCTTTTCTTTTCTTTTCTTTTCTTTCTTTCTTTCTTTCTTCTTTCTTTCTCTCTCTCTCTCTCTCTCTCTCTTCCTTCCTTTCCTTCCTTCCTTCCTTCCTTCCTTCCTTCCTTCCTTCCTTCCTTCCTTTCTTTTCTTTCTTCTTTCTTTCTTTCCTTCCTTCCTTCCTTCCTTCCTTCTAAAAAAAAAAAAAAAACCCAAAACCCAAAAAACGAAAAACACAACAAAACCCTCCTCTGAAGGTGCCAGGTCCTACATAGCTGACCCTATGGAAGCTCTCCTACAAAGTTAATGGGTAAACCACACTTCAAGGGGGGCTTTTCATGTAAATAAAGATGACTTAACCCTTTCTATGTCAACACTTTCCTGCAGTACTTATTTTTCTGTGTAGAAGCAAACAAGGCAACACTTAGCTGACGGAAGCAATGGCCGACGGTAGCAATGGCCAATGGAAGCAATGGCCGAAGGAAGCAATGGCAGGCGGAAGCAATGGCCAACGGAAGCAATGGCTGACGATAGCAATGGCCAATGGAAGCAATGGCTGAAGGAAGCAATGGCCGACGGTAGCAATGGCTGACAGAAGCACATGTATGGAATGATGCAATGAACATTTCATTTTCAGAGAAGAGGCTTTTTACTGAGGGGAATGCATATGGGGTGGCTAAAATTTGCCCCATGCTCTGTCTCACATATTATAAAAAAGTGAATGTGACTATCGTTACCAAAATCGTTAGCATTTCATGAATACATTTATCGAGCGCACACTATGTGACCAGCAGTACTCTCGGCACAGAGAGCAAAGATCTCTTTCTCTGATGGAGTTTTTCCGGAAAAAAAGTACGTTTTCCTTTTTTTTCCATTTCTTAACAGAGACACGATTTGCAAATATTTTCTCCTATTCCATGGTATGTCTCTTTGGTTTCTGCCTCTTGTTGCCTTTTGAAATACGAAGTTTTAAATTTTGTAAAGTCCAGTTCATCTGGTTGGTTGTTTTCAGTGTCATAGCTAAAAAACTCCCACCTGCCCAATGTACAAGGATTTTCTCCTTCATCTAAGAAGATTTCTTCTTAGAGTTTTCTTCTCTGAGTTTCCCTGTGGAAAACACGTGAGGAAGGACTCCAACTTCATTCTTTTTTCCATGGGAATTATCCGACTGCCCCTGCACTGTTCTATTTGTCCCTCAGTGGAACCGTCCTGCAACACTTGAAAATTAACTGACCAAAAATAGAAGGTTTTCCCCCCCACCCCGGACTCTCAATTCCATTTCATTGACCTCTGTGTCTATCCCTTTGCCAATATTACAGTCTTGATTATTACAGCCTCGTAGTGAATTCTGAAATTGGGAAGCGTGAGTCCTTCAAATTCCTTCTGACTTTTTCAAGATGGTTTTGACTACTGTGGGTCCTCGCTATTGTTTTTCGTCATTCTCCGCCCTACAAGGATTCTTAGACACGTGAAGGCAATGCGATTGTCGTAAATTAAAACATGACGTTTTAAATTTCTGAGTGTATGAGTGGGAATGTGTGGATTCTTTCCCCTGTTAGAGTATAACAAGCTCATTGGCCTGGAGACACATAAAACGTGTTTACAGAAGTACGTGGAAAAAACTCACATTGGAAGTTGTTGAATTATTTTGAGCATCTAAATTTATATCAATCGTATCTCTCGTATTTCATAAACTCTACCAAGAACTACACATCTCAGCAAGAAATACACATTTCAGCAAGAATATTTAACTGAATTGTTTGAATACCTTGTCATTATTCTGCTTGGAATTTAAAATGCATCTTGTTCTAACAACCACATAAAACACAGCAGAATAAAAATGCTTCTCATTTAACCATGGTTTCTGTTTCTCTGCACTTTCACAGTCAGAAATCAACAATGTGCCAAGGGATGGCATTTGGGGCCTGGTACCAAGAGTAAAAAGGGTGAGGCCGTACTAGAATGTGAGACTGTAAATGAGTAAAAGTAACCATAACTGAACTTTTCAATTTCACGGTGCTTTTAAGAGAATCTTACCGAGACAGTGAGTTCCAAAACCAGTAAGGAAAACATTCTCAAAACAAAACAAAAACCAAAAACAAGACCAAAAACAAAAACAAAACAAAAAAACCAAACCAAAACAAAAAAGCAAAAACAAACCTCCAACCAAAAACCGATTCATCCTGAGTTGCACGTTATGCTAGGATATGATATTACTTTTCGGCAGTCAATTCCGAATTAAACTTATTTGTAAGGCCTGTTTTCAGGATACACACATCACCTGAACCCTTAGGAAAGGCCTTGATTCTAGTAATTACCTGTGACTTGAGGGAGGAAATGGTGTCTTCAAGCTCTTGCCTTAGAGATGCTGGCATCAATCCTTTGAATTTTGTTTCATATTCTTGCCGTATATAAGTTATCTGAAGTGGGAAAAAAAAAAAGAAAGCTTATCGATGTCTCCACGGCAATGATCGTTTCAGATTTCAGGAATCTCGGGAGAATATCGATGTATCACAAAGCTAAGTTTGTTACACGTGGTCCATAAAGATGAAATGAGAGGAAACAAGAATTACAAACCGAAAAAGGCATTCAGTCTGCCCTTGTGAGTCCGGGAGAGAAGTCCCTGAAACGCTTTGTTTCTTTAAAATCCCCATTAACACAATTTATAGCGCTTGATAAGGAAACCACCTGTTCTCTCCTCGCCACTCAGGACAGACACGCTATGCTAATCTTCTCTTGTTCAGGATGTGGACTGTGATCATGACACATTGTGATCTGGGGACAACGTGTGGTGCGATGTTGCTTGGATTAAGGCACTTCTTCAACCTGGCTGGGCACCTGGGCGCTCGATATAATCCATAGGACTATGAAGATGGGAATGAAAGACAATCTACACTGCCGGGTCTCCAGATCTCCTCAACACAGTGAGACAGGAGGAAGGAGAGTCTTTGGACGGATGCACCTGCGCAGGGTAAAGAGGTACAAGAGGGTGAGCACGAATGCGAGTGTGTCTGTCTTCCTGTCTTTCCCCAGCTACGTTTATTTCTCTTCCTCCTAATCTGAGATGCAACGGAATTAAAAAACAAAAACAAAAACAAAAACAAAAACCCGTTGCACGTGCTGTGTTTAACTTAACGGAATATTAAAGCTGAACGGCAGGGTACCCCTTAAATGATTCATCGGACGCATCTGGAAAGAAGGTAATATGCTATGAAAATACACGCACCTGGGCTCAGTTAGACACGTCTATGGACTTACTGAAGATACTTTAAAATCACCAGCCTTCGACTTCCACCTTTTCTTACGTTAAACTGGATTAAGAGATGTGTTCTAACAGTTCTTTTCACTGCCCACTAAAATTGCACAGCAAAGGTTCTAGAACGGGATTTTTCCATTTTTCGCAAAGCGTTTTTTGACCTATGTTATAATCTTGTGATTTACACCTAAAAACAGAAATAACGAAAAATAATCTCTCCCAGGGATGCAGTATTTGATCTTTCCCACCTTCTCTTTTTGGACTTAAGTTCAATAGTTACATCAAACGAAAGGCACAGGCAAAGCAAAACACGTACTTTATAACACAGATCTCAGGGGCAACATTTGTTGAGGATCCACAAGCTACTCTATTGACCTTATTTTTCTATCATTCAACACTGGCTCTGAAATTCTGAGCTGCTACTCTTAAAAGGGATTCCTGCGTGCTTTCTTGTACCCTTGTTTGTTTGGAGTGTCTACGTTTGAAAGACAACAGGGCTGGGTATAAGAGTGCCCAACCCCACTTCCTTTCCCTCGGAACCCTGGAGACGTTTCTCTTCAAGGTCTTCTGGCATCGCATGCACCTATGGCGAAGTCTGAAGGCAGGCTGATTTGTTTTCCATGTTGAACGTGATTTTCTTTCTTTGCTTCAGTGTCCACATGATTTTCTTTTTCTTCGATGCAGAAGCTTCACTGGGATAGGTTTTGGTACTAACGACGACCAATGTTCGTGAGAACACGGTGTGTTCCCTTTCATGCAGTTCTTTGAAGAATAGTTTCGTGGGGCCATCTCTCCTCAGTTTCAAGTACGTTGGAGGTGAAGGCCAAGCACATCAGCTCTTGGGTTAAACCTCCTTGTTCCTCTGGACTCCCCTGCCCCCACTTCACTTTTCATATCTGATGGTCACCCTCTATTGGAGGCTGGGCTGTAGATGGCAGAGAACTGTGGGTGAACGAGACTGCCCTGTGATCGCCCCTATCACATCCCTTTTTAAATCCAGCATGCTGTATTTTCCACCTTCAACTGAGGACCAGACATTTCTACTTCCTGTCTGCTATTCCTTTGTTTTTATTTCACTGAATCTAAGTAAATGAGCTCTTGGAAAATCTGAAATTACCTCACTTATGAATGAGACTATGAATCAGGAAAATACTACTACTATCCTGCCTTCTTAAACCCATTATCTTGAATTTAAAAATCATCATACCAAGCAGAATCCTGTTACTTGAATAAAGTCACAGAAAATTTTAATCTGTTTTTTGCTCTATTTACAAGGCTGATAATGTTACCACTAGCAAACACTTATTGAGTACTTTCAGTGTGCCAGATGCAATTCTGAGTGCTTTAGTAAGCGGTTAGTGCTTCTGACAGCCCAGGGAAGGAAGCACAGAGAGGTGAGCCAGGATTTGAACTCAAGGAGTCTGATACTCAAGTACGTACTCTCAGGCACTATGCTCTGCTGTTTCTCAAATAATCTCTCCAAATGCTGAAATGTTTTTTCCACCCCAAAAGCAAAAGGACGTCACAGACACAGCCAGTTCGAGAAGTTTCATCCGCTACACAGCAGTGCTCTTCTCAACGTAACAGGGGCTATGAGAAGGGGGCAGATGTATTACCGCCCTTCCAGACTTCCATCTAGTCTTTGTGGGTTTTTCGGGTTTTTTTGGAGGACTGTAATAACAACAATGATGACAATAATTGCTTCCCCATACTTTCCCCTTGGCTCAACATTTTTTAAAACATTTTTTAAAGTTTATTTATTTTGAGAGAGAGAGAGAGAGAGAGAGTGGGGAGGGGGAGTTAAGCGCCCATTGGCTTACCACTTGAATCGAAGATTTATAAATGAGACTAATTTCAAACATCTATATAAGTGCAATGGACATATTGACCTAAACCACAAGCTCCATAAATCCCCCACGTAAGCAGACATTTTAAGGTCTGACCTGTGAGTGAAGGCTGTATCTAAGTTTGTCATATGGCAAAATGAGCAAGAGGAGGGAAAGAATTAGCTTATTGGCCTTCATATCACTTTTGACTCCAGCTACCATTTTACCCAGGATGTGTCTGAGGGGGAATAATGTGGGAGTGATAACCTGTATCTAGAAACTAATCACAAACTGTGAGCTGCTACCTATGCTAATCTCCCTCCCTTTCCCTGTCTTCCCACATTTCCCTGGTGGCCTGAATCCGGCCTTACCACAGATCAAGAAGCAGAAAGAAGCAGAGTGGATCTAAGCAAAGGATTTGATGGACATACGTTCCTTTTCCTAAGGGAAGTGCAAGTTTTTACATAGAAATCTAGTGTGTTGTTAGGCTTGAATATTAATTTCCATTAGCATACACTGTCCAATTACACTAGTGAGCGCTATGTTAGTTTATGAAACACAGAAGCATTTGAGGACCGCTCTCACTTGAGTAATTCTGGAAAGGAAGAGCCAGGGCTGTTTTGGCTCATTTCCATCCCCCCTCACCACTCCCACCTCCCTCTAAAAGCTTCCACATTCCTCGGCCACACCACACCAAATAGACATAAGCCTCCCTCTCTCCCTCTTTTCCTTCCCTTTCTTCCTTTTGGCAGAAAAACATTAGGAAACCTAGGATCGTGACAAATAGTGACACTCCTGTAATGTAGTAAGACCCCTGTATGCCCAGTGGAAATGGTGTATGAATAACACGGCACCCATGTGACCAAAGATAGCTGTGCTCTGCACCATGGCAACAGATTGCCCACCTTTCCCTTGAAGGCATAGCACTGACAATATTTCCTTTAATTTCTAAAATGGACCATGAAGACTGAGAACACCCGTGACTAGAGTTCAGCGTTACACTTCGGTTAAATGTATATCCTGGGTAATCGGACAAATACTCATTTGCATAAATAAGAGTCCACAGAGCGTACAGAATAGGTAGTCGACTTGCGCCAGTAGGGTCTCTGGAGATAAAAATTCAAAGTGATGCCGAGCAAAGTGAAGCTTGGAAATCTTATAATTTTCCTAAAAATATGGAAGGAGCACTAAAGCGTATTTTGTGGTGTTTTTATTGAAAAACACTATCAACTAGTCACATCGAGATGTCCAATCCACGTCCAATATGTCATCTTCCTGTCGCGTAACAAAGCAAGTAAGATACAAGTGTGAAGCTTTGTACAAACAACTTAAGGGCCTCAGCCACAGCGTATTTGATCGCAAGCTCCAGTGTGCCCGATACGGCATTCACTTTTGAAGAGGCGAGGAAAGGGCCACTGGCGGCCACTGGTGTTGCTTTGTCATGTGTCCCTGCACAGCCATTTGTAATTGTCTTCTGAGGTAAGACTGAAGCAGTTCAGGAAAATGAGTGTGCTTGATATTACCTTACACAATCCAACCAAGCATTTCTGGGGTCCGTTCAGCAGAGGGAGAAGGGAACTGAGTCACAATTCTACTGATGGCATCTCTGAAATGTCCCCTCACTTCTCTGCGTTGCCCCTGGGACCAGTCCAGTCTGGATGCCTTCATCTTGTACCTGGCCCACTGCAATACTGGTATGTTGGTTTTGGGTTTTGATTCAAATTTTCTTAACACTGAAAATGGAACTCAGAGGCGCCTGGGTGACTCAGTAGGTTAAGTTCCAACTCTTGATTTGGGCTCAGGTCATGATCTCACAGTTCGTGAGATTAAGCCCTGTGTCGGGCTCTGTGCTGATGGCATGGAGCCTGCTTGGGATTCTGTCTCCCCCTCTCTCTTCGCCCCTCCCCTGCTCATGCTGTCTCTCTCTCAAAGTAAATAAATAAGCATTAAAAAAAATAAAATTAAAATTGAATCCTTTAAAAGGCCAACAGGGTCCTGTCCAGTCTGGCCCCTATCCACCTCGTATTCCTGTCACTTGAGGGTCCCCTCACTTCCAGACACCAGACCGGACGGCTTCTTTCTGTCCACTCACCAGGTTCCCAGGTGCTTGTCCTCACAACAGGCCTTTCTCATCTTCTTCTCCTTACTTTCCTATCCCGTGGGGCCTTGCTGTTCCTCCACCTAGATCTCTGGGCATGAGGGTCCTGAAGTGTGGTGATCTCAGGGGTGCTATCCACCCAAGCACCCGGCGCAGGGACCTTGGCAGGCCCTGGTCAGGACGTTGCATCTGGGGCAACTACCTTCCAACTTCAGATGGGCTGGAGCCCCTCACTGTGGCAGGCAGCAGCTTTCCTCAGTTTCCTTTTGGGAACGGAGGCCACACCAGCCCTTGCTTTCAAGCTGCGACCCAGTCTCTTGTCATCTACCTGGCAAGGAGCCCTCTCAGCGCTTTTATTCCCCGTTACCCCTGGGATTTTCGTCCCAGCTGCCTCTGCCTGCTGATGGGCTCAGGACCCTGTACTCATGGTTTTGGCTTCACTCGCCACTCTGGGGTTCTGTTCTGTTTCCAGGTCACGTGCATGGATGTCCATCCTACTTCTGACACCAAATACATTTTACTTTTCTCTTTTTATATTTTGCCAGTCATCATTGAGCGTTTGGAGCAGAGGGGGTGCCTCATAACTTGACCATATAGAGCCATCTTGTGCAAAGGGGCAGACCATAACCTGCCTTTTAACTTAATATAGTCAACTGTGGGAGTTAAGAACCCAGACTCTGGAGTGGGAATGTTGGAGCTGAATCTGCGTTCCTAACTGCATGCCCTGGGAAGGTTAACTTCTCTGTGCCTCCACTTCTTTTTCAGGAAAATGGGAATTATAACTTCTTGAGACTGCTGTGGGGATTAGATGACTTAACACATGTAGAAGTTTTACAAGAGTGGCACTTAGTAAATGTTCAATAAATGTTAGTTATCCTTACACCATGTATTGGAGACTATACATATATATTTCATTATATTATATACATGTGTGTTATGAAATTACACACACATACACACACACACACACACACACACACACACATTTCATTTAGCCAAGCCTCCATCATTAGACTTTTTGATTTCTAATTATTTGTAATAGCAGAAATCCTGATAACAAATTATTTAAATTATTTGCATATATTCATGATTAACTTGAGGGCTCCATTTAAATCTCCTTTTGCATTTTTTAGTATCTACTGATTGAGAAAGTACATAATGACAAACACCTTCTAAGAATTCAGAATCAACTTTAAGTGAACTTGTATTTAGTAACTAAAATCATCTACATGCATTTGGAAAGTAGTAGTAAGTGTTCTTGAGCCATATCATTTATCCAGGCTACTGACAATGATTGGCGTATGTATGAATTTTCTCGACCCTTCCTTGCCAATAGCCCTGGCCCACAGGTGCGGAATCATTGCTTCATGCTGCATGATTTAAGGCAAGAATCTCAGCTCCAAACTCTCCCTCCATCCAGCCTGGATTTCTACCAATTAGATACATATTGGCATGGGGGAAACTGTCAGATGCTTCTTCTCATTACGGGTTAATGTGTTCAGAACGATGTCCTTCTCACACCTGGCTTAGCTCAACGCCACAAAGCAAAGTGGGTTTGACTGCTGAGAGTAGATTGAAGGGTTGGAGACGAGGGAAAGAGCAAGAGGGAGATTTGGAGCACAGTAGATACTCTGGGAGAAGGGGAACGTGGTGGGGGCACTGCAAGAGGGGGTTTGGAGTAAGTGCAGAACATCAAAAAGATGCTGGGCTGCCGAAGGGCGGTGACAAGCAGGTATGAGGAGGGCAGGAGCGGGACACAGGGAAGGAGGCTGCTGGGGGGATCCGATATAAGGCGAACAGAAATGTGGGGGATGTGTCTGAGTGATGGGCCTTTGTGCAGCAAAAAGTTTTTGCGGGGGCTTTTTAGGGGAGTGAGTCTACACAACTCATTGGTTTGATATTGAATTCCAATGTGGTTTAAAGAATAAGAATGAAAGAAATTGTAGTGAATGATGGTACCAAAAAAAAAAAAAAAAAAGAAAAAAGAAAAAAAAGCTCTGGTGCAGCTGGGAAAAAAATGCTCTGCCTTCTAAGAAATTTCATTTTTATTGGGGTTAAGGTATTATGTGTTGCCACAGCAACTGCCAAGAGAGATCCATTTTAAGAAGGGTGCTCTGCAGCAAAGCTGGTGTACTTTGATTCTGGAGAACAAGGTGGAAATGTAGAAGTAACCATAATTTTCTCAACAGTCTCCGAAATAGTCATTTCCCCCTCTTTCTTCAATATGGTTTTTTCTTACGGTTCTTTATTCCGACCGGCGTAGCCTCCACGCCCCGCACGTAGGGACCAGTGTCCGCCCCAAGGGGGTGACGCCCGGTGCCGACTGGGCCCGAACCTCTCAGGAAAGGGGGTGGCTGACTAACGAAGCAGCCACCGACCCCTATATGGTGGGAGGAGAGCGTGAACTAGTTTCTGGAAAGGGCTCTGGTTTTAGGAGGCAGGAACACTTTTCCGGTACTGTGGAGGAAATGGTGGCCTGGGGATGAAGACCACGGTTCAAACCTAGCACGTTAATTAGGTTTGGATGCTCTGAATCCAGATTTGGGTAGGTGAAAAAAATTCCTGACACCGAAAAAGAAATGTGGGTCTGGGAATTTACACATACAGAAAAGACGGGAAGCAGGTACGATGATCGGAAAATTACCAATAAACTGCCCAAATCTGCCCACGAATGAAAGGCTTAACTATCTAATAAAAAGACTGGGGTTGTGCCGTGAAATAAACATTTGCAAACATTAAAATGTGAGGGGACGTTTGGTACGTAAGCTGTACCCTTTCCCTCCTGATGGAGAAGAAAAAGCTGAAATTGTATTTTTGGGCTCCTATAAATGAATGCGGTCTTTGGAGGTACTCATTTGGAATTGCACAAGATACATGTTGTGGATATTTGTTTCACCCTTCAGCATTCATTTAAGGGTCTTCCAATTGCTGGAATACATCCCCCGCACACACGCTGTCCCATCCAAGGTCACAGCGATAGAGTATGTGACAAGGCCTAGGCAATCATCACATCATCTTCCCCCTATGCTGGGATCATTTGGGCCCTGGATACATGATCCAAGTTCAGGTAAGCAGAGTCACCAAGGGTCAGGAGACAAACTCTCTCATCCACTAGACTTCACCCAGGGGGATGTCCTTCTGGGGTTGTGGCAGCCATCTTGCTACCACAGAGTGAAAGCTGGACTGAGGGGGAGCCAATCCAGAGGAAGAAGAGCTGAAAACTAGAGAGAGGGAGAGAGAGAGAAATGGGGCCCTTGGTCAAGCTGAACCTGAAGCTAGCCCCGTCCTGACATTTTTCAGTTGGGGTTGCGTTTTCTGTCACACGCAACGAAAACAGTCCTGACTGAACCAACGTGGAGTATGTAAAACATTAGCTTGCATCTATGTGTTGCGTCTGTTTGACCAGGGGTCAGCAAATTTGGGCCTACAGGCCAAATGTGGCCCACCACCTATTTTTGTCAATAAAGCTTTATTGGAACCCAGTCATGCTCATTTGCTTCCCCGTTAGCTACGGCTGCTTTCGCGTGCATTGATCGCTCAGGCCGAGCTGTGCGATCTCGACAGACCCGACGGCCTGCTGAGCCTAAACCATTTTCCGTGTAGCCCTTCACAGAAAGTCGGCTGATCCTTGCACAAGGCTGAGAAACCCAAGGCAGGGACCGGACTTGTTCTGCCGAGTGCTGAGGCCGCAGCATTTGTCTCACCGCCTGGCAGACGGTAGCAGCTCGGTCAATATTTGTGGAGTGCACGAACGAATCCGACCTCACGGCACACAGGGTTGAAAGCCAGTCTCTGTCTCAAGACGACAGGGTCTTCAGAATGTTGAGGAAACTAATCACAAAACCTCTCCCCAAATACAGAGAGCAGATGCTGTCATCACAGCCTGCAATTTTTAATCGGCACTGTGGCTACACAGCAGGCCAGCGTCAGGGCTGAGAACATCTGAGGCAAACACGAGGCCTGTGGGGCTGCTGAGGTTCACCCTGAAGGAGAGGAGTTGGCTTCGCCCGTGTTCTGTCCTCTCCTCTGGCTTCTTCCCCCTTCCTCTCACTACCAGACTTTTTATAGGGTTGCAACATTAAATGACTCATGCCTCTTAGCTTGTATGTTTGTTTTCTCCTGAAATTAAACGCTGGCTCTTTTCTCACTGGAATATATTATTTTGGCTTCTGTTCCTAATGGTTTTCTTCCTGATGATACCGTTCCTGCTACTTTTCTTCGCATAGGTCGCCGTATACTATGAACACACCCTCACTTCAAAGAAAGGCTGGTATGAGGTCTGAGAGGATTATGACGCGTGTGCCAATTCTGGAGGCAGGGACTGAGAAAGGCTGAGTGTGGGAGCCTGGGGAGGTACACGCTGCAGAACGGGGACACCGAGCGGAGGGCCGAGTTCACGGGAGTTAAAGGGAAGCCATATGTCCACTTGCCTTGGGAAAAGTACATCTCTGAACGGGTTTGGAGAGAACACCTTGGGGAGGGACAGCCCGGCCTTCCCCTCAGAGACAGAGTTCTGGGTCAGCTCTTTCTGGTTGGGGCCAGACCTTGTGAAAAGGTCATGTCTGTCAACGCAGGGCCAAAACCCCAACCGAGGGGGGGAGGTTGTTAATAGGAGACCCAGGAAGACTTGGGGAGCGAGACTGGTATTCAGTAAGGCCGGTTTGGGTTTTGGAGTCCACTGGACATTTACTCTTTGTACCCTGAAGTAAGGTCGGAAGACATGGCATGTAGTAAATGCTCAGCGAACGTTGTTTTAATGAGTTAATGACTGAACAAAGCTGTGGGCGAATAGGTAGCTGGGACCTGGAAATTACGGAGGGCAGCAAAAGTCACCCCCCACGAGTTTCAACTGAATGTAACAGAAAATGAGGGGAGATCAACACTTTAAATACCTGAGGTGCTAGGGGACTGTATTAAGGAACTGATAATCCTCCATGTATTATGAAGACGCTGCTCAATCCTTCCATAAAGTCTGGGAGACAGAGGATAGCCTACCCATTTCATGGATGAAGAAACAGGCCCACAGTGAGTGAGTACTAGAACCAGGCCGAAGCCAGATATGTAAACCTGCACTGGGCCCGCTCATTACTGGGAGGTGGGGGGTGAGGAGGATTAATCTGGAAGCGTTGAGAGAAATCTGAAGGGAGACAGCCTGGGGCTCAGGGACAGTGGGAGCGGCTGTAGTGATGTAGGACAGGGAGAGCTCTGGTCTGAAGGCAGGGCTGTGGGAAGGTCCTACAACGAAAGCTGATGATGAACTGGCTTGTAAAAAATAAAAGCGAGAGGTGAGTTGGAAGAGAATTCAGGCCTCAGCCACGTGCCCAGAAGAGCGATGGCGCTGGAGAGGTGGGGTAATGGGTGGCGGGGGCCCGTCTCTGCGCGTGTGGGAGAGAAGACATGGCTTCGGGTCTCATTTACTTAGTCTGAGGTGCCGGGGAGACGTTGACGAAGAAAAGCCAAGGGGGCTGATGAGGATGGCCAGGATTGGAGGTCCGAGAGCCCTAGGCCGGAAAAGCAAGGTGAAGCCTTGGGAACGGACGGGCTCTCTGAAGGGGGAAGGAGAGACTAAGAACCTGCCAGGAGCAGAGAATCATCCCCAAGGGGCTCCACCATTCAGGGTGCGGGAGCACTGGAATGAGAGATAGATCAGGAATGGTGGGAGAAAGGCAGGGGAGTGGGGAGCTCGGCCTTGAATTTCGCAGGAGGGGCCGCTGCCGGGAGGCCAAGGATCATGGCCATCATCGCCTCCCATGTTGTCACGACGCGTGAAACAAAGCCATCTAGACAGCGTATCAGCCCTGAGGGATTTGGGTGAACAGCCATGCTACAACTAAAGAGAGTGTGGGATGATGGGATTAGTCCGTTGATAAATGTGTTGTTTCCCATTTTAAAAGCAAAAATTACAGCAGGGGTGTCCGCATTCTCACGTTCCGTTAAATATCATCCCAAATAGCTGATTTAGTCGGAGCTCTCTGACCCGGTTTGAGGGCATTTTTTGAAAGAGGCAAGCTATGAGTGCTCTTTCTTTTCTGCATATTTAAACTCTTGACAATTATAAATAAGTTAAACCTCTCCCTCAAAGTACCAATTATCTCCTTATGTTTGAGAAGGCACGTCTTGCCAGATATGGCATTCTATACAAAACACAAAACGGGAACACAAAGGCGGCCATTGTCCTACTGGTGTGCCCGGGATTTACTTAGGCAGCTCCTAATGAGGGTTTTGTGCCTGAATCCCCTTACCTCCCAACGAATGGGAACAGAGACCCCACAACCTCATAGCAGAAAATTTCAAAACACCATTGTAAACAGTCACTGACTAAATTCACCAGTTGTTCACCTTTACACAGCGGAGATAAAAGGAATTTTCATTCAATTAAAAGTTGGGGAACGTGCAGTTATCCAAAGACTTCATTCAGGCTTTCTGAAGGACAACGGTCGGGATGTGTATCGAACCGACATTCACGGGTGATTACGCCGCATGGCCGTGTGCGGAGTAGCAAACGGTTTTTGTCCTTGGGAAGCTTATGCATTTGACATCAGACGTGTAGAAAGGAGCTACATAAAAACATAATTGAAGCATAATAGGCCAAGGAGGGGAATCGGAGAGATTGATTACTTCTAAGTGGGATAATGGGAGCCTTTACAGAGGGGAAGAGATCTGACTTGGACGTTGTGGAAAGACTAGGAACTTTCTGGATGGATGAGGGGGAGGAGCGGGAAGCATCCAGGTGAACGTGTGTGGCACGTTTTGGGACCGACCGGTGAGGATGGGGGTCATGCGGTGGGCAGGGGGTGAAGGAGACAGGTGGAGACTGCTTCCAGTTTTGTTTTTTTTTTCTTCAGCTGATTATCTACACTGTTGCCCGTTTCTCGAAAATGCAGATCTGATCATCTTGCTCCCCCCACACCCCCAACCCCCATCATGAAAGCACTTCAGTGACTTTTTTTTAACCTGTAGACCAAAGACAACCTTGTTGGCACAGATTGGCTAAGAACCCTCTCGGCTGATCTTAGCCTAACTTTCCAGGACACCTTGTGCTCCAGCGATGACTGGCGTCTTCTCTCCAAATCCTGTGCCACCGTGTGCCTTGCGCCCTTGCCCGTATTGTTCTCTTCCTCCTGACCAGCCAGCGAGAACTACTCACTTGTTCTCACAGAGACCTTCTCTGGGACGCTACTCTTCAGTTGCCCGTCAGGCCAACTGTTCCTCCTCTAAGATGTCTCAAAGTTGTACGCACAGAACAGTTAACGATCGTTGTGATGGTGGGTCGTCATCGCCACCTGACAATCACTAAGTGTTCTCTGTGTATTGCGTACCACATCCTTCTGCATATATTTTATTCAATCTTCCTACCAATCCAGGTGGTGCTTTTATGGCTCTTTTCATAGGAAGACACAGCTAATTAGTGAGCTTGGACCCGTATCTAAGTTTTCCTTAGCCCAGAGCTCCTCTCGTCCTTCATTGTCCCATAACATTACAATTATTGCCTTATGCACTGCTTTTTCCTATTAGACAGTGAGCTTCCTGAGGGTAGGTTCTATGCTTTACTGGAGATCAGTGCTATTTAAAAAGAAAAAAAGATCACCTCATTATCTATCTGAAGTTTGAAAACATTATAAGGATTGTTTCTGCCATCACAAAGGCATTTCGGCCAACAGCTCATGCAGGCTGGAGTTTGCACAGAGCAGAACATACCTGACCACCTATGTCTGGGTTTTCCATACCTGCTCCAGGTCAGATGGAGAAACGGCTGGAGAGCAGTTCACTTTCAGTCCGAGAGAGACTGGGGTTTCTGTTTTTACAAATCAGATAAACTGATAGGGATACTAACTTGGCTTGGCCAACTTGGACTTCCGTGAAAGTAACATTTCTGTTAGAAACAGTTACATTAGAGGATCTTTTAAAAACTTAGGTTCCTATTGCTGTCTTCAATAAAACCAACACAACCCTAAGAAACTATGGGGAGATTAGCAGCCGTCCGTTACACTGAGCAAGAGCCTTCCTCTTCTAATCTTTTTTTCATTATTATTTTCACTAGCGTGCTTTTCCAGGAATGTCTCGGTGCATTCTTTGTAAAACCGTTGCCCAGATCTTTTTTAAAACACATCAAACCAACAAAGGTCAAGTAAAGAGCAGGAAGATTTTGTTCTTTCAGTTGAAGACATTTCTTTAACATGAAAAATGTACTGAAATCTAGAAACATATTCTGATGATGTCTGAAAAGAATTCATGGTGGAGCCTCAAAACACAAAGAAAAAACAGCTCTCGACAACCGTTGGTGGCTGAGGGATTCTCATCGGAAAGGCTTTTTTCTTTACCTCAATGACAGAGAAAAATCACTATTTAAAATGAGAAAAAGAATTTCTCGAACATTAGGTGCTGATACTATGACTAATGTTATTCTTCATGCTTACTGGCCTTCGAGGTAAAACATTTCAACTCCCTCGTTTATCCGTGAAAACAAACAGAAGGAGTGTCTTTTCTAATTCAGATTGAATTCTAGGGGGTTTGTTTTTGCTATTTATTTCCAAGCATTGGAGGCTGCTACAGGATCTTTCTGTATCGCTCGAGTGCCCGAGTGGGTAGCTCAGAACTCCAAAGTCATTTCATTCCCCCTTCTTTGTCCTGCACGTATATTTAAAACCAACAGGGTGGCAGCAGAAAGTCTAAGATTTGGGGGATAAGGATCCCATTTACCTTGCATTATGCTAACATTTTTTTCCCAGCCTCAAGAAAATCTTTTTGTGACAGATTTTTTTTTTTTTTTGAGAAAATTAATCTTGCTTCCTCCTGGCTTTCAGAAGATTTTCAATAGACAGGTGGCCCAAGACCCTGTACTAAAAATGGCCATGTGACCTTTATCATGTCCACTGATCTTGGAGAAACAAGGGTTGTTGAATGCAAACTTAGGTTAATATATACTTTAAATGTCCCTTCAGGCAGAGTAAATGTTTGATGCAAGAGAACTTCAGAAGATCCGGCAGAATGTTTTAATTTAATCTACCCCCAGTGTGGCTTGGCTGTGTTGTTGGATCGCATGTGGTAACCACTCGAAGCACGGGAGAAAGGCAGATAGCCGCTGTGGCTATGTAAGGATTAGGTGCAAAGTATCAAAGAGTAGTCTTGGGCACAGAGGTCTTTAAACTACTACGCCAGGATTTCGGGAGCAACTTTTACATCTCAATTTAAAGGATTCCATGCAGAGCCACCTGGGTGGCTCAGTTGGTTAAGCGTCCGGATTCGGCTCAGGTCATGATCTCACGGTTCGTGGGTTCGAGCCCTCTGTCGGGCTCTGTGCTGACGGCTCGGAGCCTGGAGCCTGTGTCAGATTCTGTGTCTCCCTCTGTCTGCCCTTCTCCCAGTTGCGCCCCATCTCCCCCTTAAAAATGAATAAACGTTAAAAAAAACACACACGGATTCCATGCCTATGGGCGTAGAGGCTGGTGGGTGGTCAGGTGGGAAGCCTCTAGGAAGCCTAGCTCCCTGTATGCTCAGGACTGGACATACACACACTTTGTACGAGTGGCTCCCTCTTCCCCTCTCCTAATCATTGCTGACCCCCTAATCGTTCTCAGTACCGGTCTATGCTTGGTGGGGAACACAGAGGAAAAATTAAACCCTGTCTCCGAGGAGTTTACAATTTTGTTGGGAAACCGAATTAGCCCACAAACGTCACACGTTCTGCGATGGGGAAACCAAGCACAAAAGAGACTTGGGAAAGGAAAAAGGTCTTTGCGGTGTGGAACAGTGTGGGAAGGTGAGAGGAAGAGAAGGGCGGTGTCAGCTGTACCCCCAAAGGTGAACAGCAGTTGGATGGGCAGAACTTTGGTGAAAGGGAATTCCAGGTCGAGGAAAAACCGACCAGACCAAACCCGTGAGCCATGATGCAAATGAGCATGGCTGCCGTGGGAGCTGAGAGCCTGCTCCACTGAGGCCCGCCCGCAGGGCCCAGGGGCCACTAGACACAAGACCGGAGAATTCATCCAGACTACAAGGGACCTCGAAATCAGGCAGAGAAGTCCGGTAAGCGAGAGGGAGCCAGTGGTCTCTTCCAGCGGGAGAAAACATGACCACAGTAGTATTTCAAAAAGATGACTCAAAGAGGAGAGGCAGGGACACCAGCTAGGAAGAGGCCACTTCCTCCAAACTCGAGGTGAGTAGGACTCAAACAAAGGCGCCAGCCGGGAGGGGCAGAGGAGATGAGCAGAACTGAAGGGGAGAGAGAAATCACACTCGGTGATGAGATGGTTATGAGGTGTGACCGCTGGAGGAGGCAGGGTCCAGGACAACGTCAAGCATAGGCTTCCTCTCAATCCTGCTAACGCTGTTAGGGCCCAGTGTCCTCACTGATGGATTATCTTCATCATCTTTGGCCTCTTGGTTCCCACTGCTCGTTAAGTCAGCTCAGGCTGTTATAACAGAATCCCAAGCCCGGGTGGCTTAAACAAAAGACACCTATTTCTCATGGTTCCGGAGGCTGGGAAGTCTAAGATTAGGGAGCCAGCCGCACCAGGATCTGGCGAGAGCCCTCTTCCTGACTTACAGCCAGCCCCCTTTCGTGCAGTGTCCTTACCACAAGAATGAGACAGATCTCTCCTGTCCCTTCTTACAAGGGCACTAATCACAAGGGCTCCCCCTACCCAACCTAACTACCTCCCACAGGCCCCATCTCCTAACACCTTCACACGGGGACTCAGGGCTTCGACATAAGAATTTGGGGGAGATACAAACATCCAACCCATAACATCACCTCACTTTTAGTGACCACCATTTCCACACTCTAGATATTTTTCACCCCCATCTGGCTTGAGTCACTTGGCCTTTTCGTTGGTAAGCCCCGTCGCAAAACCTTCTGAAACAACACAGGTAAGGACAAGAGGCACCTTAGTAGCTGAGGCCGAGCAGCTGGAGACAGCTGATTTCTCGTACTTTTGAGGACTTAGTCCCCAGTGGCCGCAGGACCCATGATGGCAGTTTGCCTCATGAACCACGTTCGTTTGCATGAACTGCCTTTCCCCCCCTAGATTCAGAGCTTGGGGCCAATGAAGCAGAGCCCAAGACTTCTGCTGCTGTAGAAGGGAACCTCCTCTTTTCTACTGATTTGAGCCTGGAAACACAGGCCAAGGAACTGCTACCAGCTACCTTGCGGCCACAGGGGGATAACCTGCCAACAATGCAGCCAGCAATAAGGGACACAGAGCTGAAAAAATGGAGAGAGAACTGGCTTTTGGTCACCTAATTTGAGTAATTGGATTAAGCCGCCTTTGAAGTCAATACTATTTCTCAGTTACATGAACCAAAACATTCTTACTGTTTCAACCGGTGTGAATTTCAACCAGCTATTTCTAATGGATTATCCGACAGGGGCCAAGATTCTCTCCAAGGGCCTTGACTTCCCACCCGACCAGCTGAGCCAACCGATCAGCCAGCGACCTAACGACGGCCACAAGTCACCGCGCCCTACTGACTGGACTCTATCCTTAGGCGACTGACATCTGCCCCAACCCCACACCAACTTCCACACCGCCAACTACCTTGCCTCACTCTCCACACTGTCACCTGCGTTACAACTCTGGTCACTCAGAGCCTCCCTGCTTTCCAAATTAACGGGCTAGTTCCCACGTGAGCTCTCTGGCTGACTTAAGCCAGACTTAACGCACTATCGTCTGATGTGGCTGGGTCCTCTGGGCCAAACCCCAGCTCCGGGGTTGCTCCCCACCACTCGCTTGCCCCATCTGGAGGCTCTCTTTTGCTGCTGCAGAAAGTAAAGAACAACAACAACAACAACAACAACAACAACACGCACACACACACTATTTTGATAGGGTCAGCTACAAATTCGTGCCATTTAACCTCCTCAGTGGACCTTCTCCACTGGTGACAAGCCTTTCACTGACCTCTGTCTTACACTGTGCGGTGGGCCTTTTTCTACGCAACTTCTACCTTACGAGAGACCTATGTATCTAACAGCCGATACTGCTGGTGCCCGGTCAATGACTGGCCTTGGTGTAATCCAGGCCCTAATTCACCTGTGCTTGGTGAAGCTTCTGGTAACACTTAGGGAGCATCATGGGAACTAACCATGTGAAGACAGGGGGCTCGGTTCTTTTCCGTGTGTCTTCACTGGCACAGACCATCAATGCGAGAGTTTCAGAGAGCAAGGTAGAAATCAGTAAAACGGGTAACTGCAGCGAGCCAGGAGGGTGCCATTTAAAACAAGCGTTGCCCGGGCTCCTCAAAACATAACCAAACTGCCTGGCAGGAGAAACTGCTTTTGTTCTTACTAAAAAGCACTAACGACGAGCCACGGGGACGTTCAACTGGTAATTAAAGTAAAAGCACGCTTCCCTTCTGAGCTGTCGTAAGCGAGGCAAGGTTCTTCGCAAGTTATGACGGTCTGGCAAGACACAGTCGACGTGCTCTGGTGTCTTTGCACCCTTCTCCCTTTCATTTCAGATTTTTCTATGAATGAAACACGGTGAGTAATTCCTTGTCTCTGGATCCTCCAGGATGTTATTTAAACACTGGCATCTGGTAGAAGGGAAATTTAATGCTAAGTCAGAGGAGCACGTGAAAAATACGTGACATCTGGTTTCGCACCACCCATCCCTGGACGAACAGGGGAGCACAGGAAATGACAGCAGGGCTGATTCTCTGGGCCCGGGGGCTGGGGGGGGGGGGCCGGGCGCCTTCGCTGTAATGCAGACCACAGCGTTCCCTTTTACAAAGTGAGGGATTAGTGCCACCTTCTTTGTAGCAGTGTCGTGACCTCTATAATGCTTCTTAAATTGAGGACAATGATGGACCCACCAAGCCTTAACACATGATTTAAATCTGATCTGACAGTACTTAAACCCAGAAGTCCAGAAGGCTAATGGTTGAACAAGCTTGGGAAAACGCCCAGGGAACCAAATGTAGAAGCCCAAGGAGTTACAGAGAGCAATCACAACTTCAGGGCAGCGGGGTAAGGGGATAAAGGGATATTTTCTGAGTTGCTATCTGTCATAGGATTGACTTAAACTGTGGTCCCACTCCAATGTACTTGGAAGGGGGAAAAAAAAACCCAGGCAAATAAAACAAAGACCCCCAAACAAACCCCCAAAACTCTAAAATCCTATATTCTCTTCTCTTGTGCCTCTGTAGTTTATTATATTACAGATCTGCATCTTAAAAACATTCCTGCTTTCTCACAAAAAACAAAAGGCCCATTGAAAGGCGTCCAAGAGAGGTTAAAACTTAGCAGAGGGAATTAGGGTGATAATTAATTTTAGGAACAAGTGTATTTTACATTTCATGCATTTAGGTAGACAAAAATGAAAACGGCATTCAGGTCAGTTTGTATTATTTGCATACTGAGGAGAAACAACCTTACAGAACCACCGCAAAAAACAAAATGCCCACCGACACGGACCTCCCAGAACCTATCCTCGCCTGGCGGTGAATACCTCCAGTGTCTCCCTCGGCCTGGGAAGCTTGGTCCCAGCAGCCATTCCTGCCCGACGCCCGGGACACCGTTCTTAGGGCAGTCACCCCATTTCAACACCAACAAAAGACCTTGTTACCCCAGGGACTTGCATTTTGGTATTTGTCTTTTCCTAACTCCGATGCCCTACCTGGAAAATCTTCTGTTTGTGGTTAAGTGCTAAAAGTCTATATAATGCACAACTACAAGGGCAGAGAGAACTCTAAAAGCACCCGACTACATGTGGCCGTCGGGGGGCAACATTCCTGGGATTATATAAGTTGAGCGGGCATCACAAGAACAGGGTCGGATGGGCTCTTTTTGTCTCTTTTTTCTTTTTTGGTTTTAAGTTTTTATTTAAATTCCGGTTAGTTAAGATACAGTGCAATATTAGTTTCAGGTGTATAAGAGAGCCATTCCACACTCCCGTACATCACCCGGCGCTCGTCACGACAAGTGCACCCCTTCATCGCCATCACCGGATGGGCTTTTTTGACCACCAGGCCGGCACTACGCAAAACCACCTTCTCCCGGTTTCTCCTTTCTCTGTCCTTCTCCTCACACAGAAATCTTGTCCTCCGCCCCAGCCCGTTCCGGTGTCCAATCCTTTCACGTTTTTTTCCACTGCTTTCTCCTTGCCAAATGTCTTTGGGTAAACGTTGTGACAGGTGACCGTTTTGCGAGGTATCTTGCACCGGTCTGCCTTTAATTGAAAAATAAAGTCTGGTCTCTGATACCTGAAATTGTGACCCGTAATTTCAGTTTCCAGCAAGTCAGGAGAGCAAACATTTTGGGGAAAGGGGCAGCTGACCCTTCCTTCTTCACTGAAATCACACCACCAGCTTGACCGCTTAGTCGGAAGGCAAAATCTATTAATACTTCCTATTGCTGGGGCGCCTGGGGGGCTCAGTCAGTTAAGGGTCCGACTCTTGGTTTCTGCTCAGGCCAGGATCTCACGGTTTGTGGGATCGATCCTTGCAGTGGGTTCCGCGTTGACCGCGCAGAGCCTGCTTGGGATTGGGTCTCTCCCTCTCTGTTAGGAGAGATCGAGACCGAGCCCAGAGCCAGGCTCTGTGCTGACAGTGTGGAGCCTGCTTGGGATTCTCTTTTAAGCTTGAGAGTCTGATAGGCCACACTAAGATGCGTGTGTCATCACCACACAGACAGAAATGCAGGACAAGAGTTGGACAAAGAAGGATGCCCGCGAATAGAGATTTGTAAATCGCTGCAATAAATGAGTGCTGACGCCCGTGGGGACAGGCGACGCCACTGACAAAGAGAGCATAGATAGTTGTAAGACGTAAGAAACAAAGACCAGAAAATAGAGGTTACCTACAAAAGGGGCGATTGCCAAAGACCAGAGGTCAGTAGAAGAGATCGTGAAGCAGATCTAAAAAGGAGCAGAAAAATGGGACTATGCTGGGTCAACAGGCCAATACAGCTTAACTTGAAGAATCTCTTCTACTAGCCCGTCAGCTCCTTTGATCCACTCACCTTACACTCCAGGCTAATGGCGCCTGGCCCCGAGGAGGTGTTCAGGAAACGTTTGCCAAACGAACAGGAGCCATCGCCCGTTAGAACTAGCTTGTTTCTCCCATCGGTGAAGCATCTCTTCTTTGAGGCTTATTGATGCTTAAAAGAGAGTCTAAAACTTCTGAGTTCCATCATTTCCAAAAAATACTCCAATGATACGTTAATGTAATTGCATAGGTACCATAGCTTCATTTCCCTAACAAGCGGGTCAACTCACTGTTTGGGTCTTGTTACTCCAAACTGTTACAACTTTGTTGGAATTCTGAAAACTCACAATTTAAATTCTCAGGGAACTTTCTACTTGCTGGCGACATCTTTGAACACACCAATGTGAACTTTTATCATTGTTTGCCACCTGTTTCAAAACCAAATACTAAGGGGCGCCTGGGTGGCTCAGTCGGTTGAGTGTCCGACTTCGGCTCAGGTCATGATCTCACAGATTGCGGGTTTGAGCCCCGCGTCGGGCTCTGTGCTGACAGCTCAGAGCCTGGAGCCTGCTTCGGATTCTGCGTCTCCCTCTCTCTCTCTGCCCCTCCCCCATCACACTCTGTCTCTCTCTCAAAAATAAGTAAACATTAAAGAAATGAAAAATAAATAAATAAACACCAAATACCAAAAAGTGCCAACTCTACTGCAAATCCAAGCTGCAACCTAACCTTGCCCTCCCCCAGACTTAGGTGCTCCTGGATGCCACGCGGGACCGACCACAATTAACTGACATCATTTTCACATATGCAGGCTTCGCCAAAAAGGTCAACATATGCATAAGCCAAACTTTAGCAGTTTTAAAGGGTAATGAAAAATAAGTAGACACTACTTCAGAATAATAAATCAGATAGCCAGCCAACTCAGTCCAAAAATTTGTGGACTGTATTCTTCATATATCCACTGATGAAGCAGTTGAATACCCACCCTCTGCCAAGCACTGTGGGGATGCTGTGGCTGGGGGGGGGGGGGACGGGGGGGAGGGGGGAGGGGGAGGTACCAAGATTAAGCTCAAAGTAAATGATTGGGGAATTAAGCGCATGTTACTGTCCTTGAAAGAATGACTTACTATTATAAAGAAATGATGACTATAATAGATATATTAACATGTGAACATGTAAGGAAATGTGTACTATTATTTCTAAAGGGCAAGGCATTTCTCAGATGTCCTCTGAGGTTGTCTGGTCGTGCGGAGGAGGGTAAAACAAAGAGCAGGCAGCTGGTTAAAAAGAGCGATACCGTAAGCAGGCGGCAAGAGGGAAAACCATGGTCAGCGGGCCAGGCGTCTGAAGGCCAGACCACAGGGCGGCATCCTAGAAAAGAGACCCCCTGACTGTGGCCTAAGGGCTCCAGAAGGGGGGCTTGGGAGGGAATGTGCAGTCAGGGGAGAAGTCCCCTCAGACCGCTGAAGAGGGAGGATGCCACACCTTGGAGGTGAGGGTCTTGCACGGTGTGTAAGAGACCCCATCGGTGTCATCGGGGGGGGGGGGGTGAGTAGTCGCTTGTGGCCGACAAAAGGAGAAGGCGGAAGGCAGTGGTGTTTCCATCTCACGTACACAGGAGGACTCGGAGGCCTTCTGTGTATCTGTCTAACTGGTGCAGGTCCCAACTAATTCTGTCTTCTCCATGGTGAAAGTTGACTATGAGGCAGATGTATCTATTATACATACACACACAGACGCACAACTCAGGTATATGCATATATACACACACGTGTGTGTGCATGTGTTCCCACTCTCATATATACTTGGCCCTTAAAGGAATCATAGCCTAATGGGAAGGACAAAACACGGACACAGGCAACTATAACGAAGGTCACGTGCCTCAACCCAGCAGAGAGTAACTATCAGAAACCCTCAGAAGCCAAAAACAATTGAGTGAGACCTAGGAAGCATTCTCATTCAAAATGAGTCAAAGATGGGGCCCCGGGGCGGCTCAGTCGGTTGAGCGTCCGACTTCGGCTCGGGTCATGATCTCGCGGTCTGTGGGTTCGAGCCCCGCGTCGGGCTCTGGGCTGACGGCTCGGAGCCTGGAGCCTGCTTCGGATTCTGCATCTCCCTCTCTCTCTGCCCCTCCCCCGCTCGTGCTCAGTCTCTCTCTCTCCATCTAAAACGAAATAAACATCAAAAAGTGTTTTTTAAATGAGTCAGAGACAAGGACACGTTGCCATTGCTACTCTCCAATGCTCAACTGGAGGCCCAGCCTGTGCGATGACAAAATCAAATACAGGTGAAAGATGGAAAGGAAGACACACAATTATCTAAGGAACAATACAATCACCTACTTACATAAATTTCAGAAATTAACTGAAAATTCAATAGAGTTAAGGTTGAGGATAGTTCTGGTTGGCTGGGTATATACAAACGGTACATGAGAACACTTTCCTAAACGTGAGTAATTGTTTAGAGAATATACGAGGAAAATCCACGAAAGGGAAACAAAATGCTGTAACATACCTAGGGATAAATTTAATGAGGAATGTGCCACATCCGCCAAAAGATAAATTTCAACTGTACCGCAAGACACAAAAGACACAAGGAAATGCAAAGAGACGTAAAGTTCCTGAATGAGCAGACTCGGGACTCCAAAGATGGCCATTCTTGCCAGCTTAACTTACCACCTCAGTGCAATTCGAACCAACCAATCACAGAGATTTTACAAAATGGAAATTGGCGAGATTATGTTCAGATTCACAGGAAGGTGTAATGCTGGAGCATAACTAAGGCAATTCTAAAAAGAGATCACAAGGGGAGACTTTCCCTAGAGATAATAGGTACCATGTACCTAGCACTTTTTTACAGGTGATGCTTGTAATAACGGACAATTCTCACCATTTTCTGAGGTGGGTACTACTATTAACCCATTTCCAAGACAGGAAAACTGAGGCATGAAAGTAAAGTAACTTGCTTGAAGTTCCAGAGCGGGTAAATGGAGATGGCGGAGCTGGGATTTGAACCCAGGCACTGTGGCTCCAGAGCTCATCCTCTTCAGCACCATAAAAATGACTCTTACTGGCACAACGAATGGATGAACAGGAAAGAATGCAGAGTCCCACACAGATTCGCGCATACGTGGAAAATGTGATTTTTGACAAAGGTAGCATTTCACACACATGGGGGGAAGAATATCTCAGTCAATAAATGGTATCCATAACTGGCTTATCTACTTGGAAATAAAACTAATAAGGTAACATCCCCGCATTAGCTTTCTACTGCTGTTCTAACAAACTGCGATAAATTTAGCAGTTTGAAACTATGCAAATTCATTATCTCACAGTTCCATAGGTCAGAAGTCTGATGAGGCTCAGCTGGTTCCTCTGCTCTGGTATCTCAAGGCCAGAATCCTGGTGTTGGCCAAGCCTAGACTCATCTGGAGGCTCTGGGGGAGCATTTGTTTCCGAGCTCGTTCAGGGTTTGGGCAGAATTCAGTGCCTTGCAGCTGTAAAGGCTGATGTCCCCATTGCCTTGCTAGCCGTCTGCTGGGAGCCTCTCTGAGCCCCTGAAGGCCACCTATATCGCCCCCTTCAATTTTAATCAGCAGTGGTGCACTGGGTCCTTCTCATACTTCAAATCTCTCTGACCAACCGCTATCCCCCCCCCCTCCCCGCCATCCCCCATCTCTGCCACATCTCTTCTGCCTCCAGCCAGAGAAAGTTCTCTACCCTTAAGTGGTCATATGTTTAGACTGGCCCTACTCCCTATTTTGAAGTCAGTGATTAGTAACTCTAACTACATTTACAAAGTTTCTTTTGCCATGTAATGTACATATTCACAGATTCCAGGGATTAGAGAATGGATCTCTTTGGGGAAACATTCTAAATATTGCAATCCTTACACCACACAGTATATAACAATAAATTTGAGGTAGAATAAAGAGTTACATGCACAAGACAAAGCTTTAAAAGTACTAGAAGAAAATCAAAGAGAATATATTTCATAATCTTGGGGTAGGGAAGACCTTCCTAGGCAAACTTAGAAACCATAAAGAAAGAATGAAAAATAACGTTCTCAAAAACTTAAAATATTGAATAAAAAATAAAAAGATAAGCAACTCAAAGAATTTGCAACTTATTTACCAAACCACTAACATACAGAATATGTGAGCAGAGTAGAGAAACACATCAATAGAGCAAATCAGCACCGAATGTGATTAAACAACTCACAGAAATGCAAATACTGGGTTTCTACTTCTATAATGGACACTTACAAAATTCTCTCCCAAGTCTGTTTCAAAATGTTAGGGAACTAACATTCCTAAAAAAGTGGGAACACTTTTACGTAGTGGCCTTTGCCAATTCTAGGCTGGTTGGTAAGAAGCTGAGAAACTAAACAGATCTTTTAACAGCCTCACAAAAAACCCCACAGAGGCACAAACTACAGTCCAGGTCTCACTAAAGGGGAGTGCCTGGTAAAATCTCATGCTTTGGGTGGATCCCAAAGGTCTACACCCTATGAGAAGGCGTGAATTGGAAAGAGACCAGCCCTCTCTAAAACTCAAGTCTAGTTTCAAATCATCTCAATCCCTGAAAATGGATTAAGGTTATTCAGGATACCAAGTGCTACTACCTCCCTACCCAAAAGCAAAGGTAAATTCTCTCTGGAGGAAATCATCATTGTTTGAGGCCTCAAATTATTTCTATAAAGTTCTATATAAAATATCTGGCGCCCAGTCACAAATAGCCAGGCTCACACGAAAGCAAGACAGTATGACCAAAAGCCAAGAGAAACAAAAACAATAAGATCCACGTGAATTCCACATAACAATGATCAGACTTAGACTTTAAAAGAACCAAGATAAATATGTCCAACAAAATAAGAAAAACAGTTGTGAACTTCAGCACACGATAGGAAACTAAAAAGAAACTAAGTAGAAATTCTAGCTCTGGAAAATATAATAACCAAAATTAAGAATGGGCTTAACAGCAGATTAAAGAGAGTTAAGGAAAGAATCAGTGGACTAGAAGCTGGATTTAAAAAAAATCCAGAACACATACAGAATATAGGGAACAAAGTTAGAAGGTCTAATATACATATAATTATAGTCTCAAAAAGAGAAAAGAGAATTAGGCAGACATTAAAATAGAAAATCTGATACTACAAGCACAAAAGAAAATATAAACATGATTAACTGAACATCTTCCAACAAAGAAAACTCTAGGCTCCAATGGCTTCAGCTACCATTTTAAGGTTGAAATAATATCAGCATTGCACAAAGTCTTCCAGAAAATAGATAGAGGACATTCTAGTTTGTTTTATGAGGCCAGAAA
The DNA here is from genome assembly GCF_014898765.1 of Herpailurus yagouaroundi. Taxonomy (NCBI): domain Eukaryota; kingdom Metazoa; phylum Chordata; class Mammalia; order Carnivora; family Felidae; genus Herpailurus; species Herpailurus yagouaroundi. The sequence continues at coordinate 3,991,919 of NW_024412437.1, read as the reverse complement.
ACTTTGATACCAAAATCTAGTAAGAATATCATAATAAAAGTATAAGCTAATGTTACTCATAAACACAGATGTAAAATTCCTAAACAAAATACTGGCAAACCAAAATCCAGCAAAAGATAAAATGGGATAAGTCATCAGGATCCAAAAGGGCTTATTCCAGAAACTCAACACAGATGATTCAATGTTAGGAAACTAATCTATAAAGTTCACTGTAGTAGAAGAATGAAGGACAAAATTCATATAACTATCTCAAAAGATGGGGAAAAAAAGGCATTTAAAAAGTATCCACTTATAATTTAAAAGAGAAAAAAGAATCTTTGTGAGAATAGAAAATAACTTTCTTAATATGATAAAGGGAATCTACATAGAAGCCAACTTTATTTCTATATACCAGGAAGAAACTGTGAGAAAATAAACATTTAAAAGTAATACCATCTTAAACAGCATAATATGTAAAATAAGTAGAAATAAATCTAACATAAGATGTGTAAGATATCTTTACATAAAATGACAAAAACTTAACAAAAATTGAAGAATGTTTAAATCAAGTGGAGGGATATACTATGTTCATGGACTGTGAGACTTACTAGAAATTGACATGTCGAGTATAAAATTTATAGAGAAATGCAAAAGGCTATGAGAACCTATCACTAAAATGCAATCTTCACAAGATCAAGGATTTTTGTTTGCTCATTGATGTCTACCAAGGCCAATGTGGGCCTGATATATAGCAGGCGCTCAGGAATATTTGTTGAATTGAATTGAAATGTTGAATGTATGTATCACTTAGGAGTTTAGGAAGAGTTCACCCTGAACTGTCATTTAGTTACCATGGCACGTTCTGATTTAGCATCTAATTTACCCTCCTCTGTTTACCAAGTCAAGCAAAACTTCAAAATCTCATGAGCTGAATGAAGCATTTGGAATCATTCAGTCTAAGTTTCCAATTCTTGCCCATTCTTTCTGCATGGGCATTCATTCAAACAAAATCTTCAAGCTGAAGGGTAGAAAAACAAGATAAATTGCTGCTCTTGTTCTATAGGGGGTGCCAGGTCTGACGTCCCACCTGTCAGATCCTTTCTGCTTCTGCTTCTTAAATTTTTTTTTCAACGTTTATTTATTTTTGGGATAGAGAGAGACAGAGCATGAACGGGCGAGGGGCAGAGAGAGAGGGAGACACAGAATCGGAAACAGGCTCCAGGCTCTGAGCCATCAGCCCAGAGCCCGACGCGGGGCTCAAACTCACGGACCACGAGATCATGACCTGGCTGAAGTCGGACGCTTAACCGACTGCGCCACCCAGGCGCCCCTCTGCTTCTGCTTCTTATAAGAACCAGCACACGTACCGGAGCCCGACATTTGGGCCCTTTCTTCTCCACCAGCCTTGCTGCCTACCTGAGCTGGGAAGAGCCCCCACATTAAGTCTGGTGTGGCCAACACAGTGCAAATCCTCCTTTACTTCTTTTTTTTTTTAATTTTTAATTTTTATTTTGAGAGAGACAGAGTGCAGGCAGGGGAGGGGCAGAGAGAGAAGGAGACACAGAATCCAAAGCAGGCTCCAGGCTCCAACCTGTCAGTACAGAGCCTGATGTGGGGCTCAAACTCATGAACTGTGAGATCATGACCTGAGTTGAAGTTGGGTGCTTAACCAACTGAGCCACCCAGGCACCCCAACCGTCCTTTACTTCTTAATTAAAATTAGAAAATCTCCTGTCAGAGGGCTTTCCACTCTTACTTCTCACCTCTTCTCAATAAACCTGAGTGTAAATCTCACATACAAAGACAGAAATGGATCTTTAAATGGTGTTCTCCTTTATTATAATAACAGAAGGTCCTAGAAGCCAGCAAGATTTCCATGTCGTGTCTATATGCTGAGAGCTGAGGAGGTATTAGGTTGTCTGCTTAACAAAAGAGAGTGGGGGTGGTCAGGGGTGACCGGGTGGCTCAGTCTGTTAAGCATCCAACTCTTGATCTCAGCTCAGGTCATGATCTCACGGTTCATGTGTTCGAGCCCCATGTCAGGCTCTGCACTGACAGTGTGGAGTCTGCTTGGAATTCGCTCCCTCTCTCTCTGCCCCTACCCCATGTGTGCTCTCTCTCTGTCAAAATAGATAAACTAAAAAAAAAAATTTTTTTTAAAAGGGGTCATATTTCGCAAAATTCTGATAACACCAATGGTGCTGTATTCTTCATTAGTTCTAACTTCTCCATTTGAGTCAAGAAGTCATTCTTTGCACTTGAACATTTTATGACAATATTTTTTTCAACTGGAACTGTTCTCTAGTTCTGTATAGAAATCCCAAAGGTTACCTACATGTAAAGTATGTTCAAAGGGCCTTTTAAATTTCTGAATTTTCCTTTGTATAAAAATATCACCTTTCCATCCTTATTTCTAATTTAAACAGATATGCATCCGATGCCTGTAAAACACCTGTGCTCTGTTATTTGTTTGACAATAAGCAATTTCTATCACTTCTACCTCAAAATAGCCCCTTTCAGAACAGGAATGAGATCTTTTCTGGCTGGACCAAAGCGGGAAAGGAACTGTAAATACATGGCATCAGAATACTTGATAACTTCTCTGAATGTGACAGACACAGTAAACAGTCATCAAACTTTTCTCCCTGTAACCATGCTGACTCACCGCTACCCTCTTTTACTGTCTCTGTGTTTCTCTCTTTTACTTCCTCTTTCCAGCTCTTCACTCAATTCCATGAATTCAATGCTTAGCAGCTGCCGGAAAAGTAAGCCTTCGTAGGACACTGTGTCTCCTATGGAGGAGGAAACAGGAAAATATTCTCCTTTTTCTCTTCCTGGGAGACTGTATTCCATTACCCGGGTTAATGCCTGTGATAATTCTTCTCGTCCACCCATTTTAAAAGGTGGCATAGGGGCACCTGGGTGGCTCAGTGGGTAAAGTGTCCGACTTCGGCTCAGGTTATGATCTCACGGTTCGTGAGTTTGAGCCTCGCGTCAGGCTCCATGTATGTGGATCGCTCAGAGCCTGGAGGCTGCTTCAGATTCTGTGTCACCCTGTCTCTTTGCCCTTCCCCGCTTGTGCTCTGTCCCTGACTCTCTCTCTCTCTTAAAAATAAATAAGCATTTAAAAAAAGCAAAAATAAATAAAAAGGTGGCATAGAAGAAAGCTTGATTTTAAGCTTTGGTTCTTGATTTTTAAAGTGCCTCGTCATTTACTGGCTTGGAGTAAACCATTTATGGAATAAAAAAATAATTTGACAAAACCCACTAAAACTAAAGCCCAAACTACCTAAAAAAAAAAAAAAAAAAATCAGTCCAAAAGAAGTGAGAATGTATGATCACATTACTTCATTACAGGAGTGAAAGATGAGACCCTGCCCCAGGCAGACACAGCCAGGCTTTGAAGCCAGCAGCCCCAGGTCAGAGCCCCCCCCCTGCAGCCCCTTTGTGGTCCTCAGCCCAGTCCCCATCGTTCGGCCCTGGTGGTCACTGCCTGGACAAAGAGCCACTTCGACGATGCAGAAGATGCTTTATGGAAAAACACCTGGAATGATGCGGTGGGCGCTTTGCTGACACTTGGATTAGATACGTCAGCAAAGCACAGGATTAAAAACATGCCTCCATTCCCCTCCCCCTTGCGTGCCCCCCCTCCCAGCACAACCAGCCCAGTGAAGTTAAAAACAAAGGGAATCTCAAGAAAGCAATGAGGAAACACGGAGCACAGTCATCCCAGAGAAGCGGCTTTTGAAAAAAACGGTGTTGTGATCATGGTGCATAGTTTGTCACGGAGGTTTTGGGTACAAGTGTTGACTTGCTTTGCCGCTAAAACCTACTACGATAACTGATTTATAAGGAATATTTTTGAGGAGATGTCTATTTTAATGAAAATACTCATGTCCTTGACACTGTGCTTCAAGTGTTTTTCAGAAAACAGAGGCAAGTATTCAAAAAAACTCTCATTGAGAACAAGATGCGGCCAAAATTAAATGTGGTTCTGTCCCTCATAACAACACAAATTTTAGAAGGATGCATCATACCAGCTGTCTGGGAACAAATGTATTTTGTTGGCATGGGAACAAAAGAATTAGTCTGGATTTTGTAAATAAACTGTGGTTATTAAAATTACTCGAAACAAGCCAGAATAATAACCATTAAACATGAAAAGTCAATAAAAGTCTTTGAATTATATTTCTGTTGCAATTATTATTCCTGTTTTCATAATGTGCTTTGGGATAAAACATAGTTTTGAGCTGTTAGTACTTTTTAAATAGATTTCACTGCAGATGAGTTAGCCAACAGCAGCTAAGACTGGAAAGTTAAAAAAAAATCCATTATGGAAAACAGAAATGAAAGGCTTGGAAATCTGCAAAAGACCAATTCTTCCTTTTAACAATTGTCATGATTATTGCTTAATTGATTTTCTGTCTGCATAGCGTCTTCTTCTGTAAGGCTGCCTGTTACTCTATAGATCTGTTAGTTCCTCTTGATGATGACTGAGGTGGTTTAAAGATACGCAGGGCTACCCAATGAAGCCTTTAAATATATTGATGCTGCTTCTCCTAATATCCATGCTACTCCCAGGTAGATCACTGGGCTTTGTGGGAGGCCAATAGATTCTTTGGGAATGCAAATGGTAATAGTTGTAATGGTGGAAACATTACCGAAGGTTAGGCACTTTCAGAGATGCCTCACATCACCCCAAAACCACTGATCCTAAAGGATCCGATTTTATTCTTAAACCCAGGAACCTTGGAGTGAACCTGCAGAGTGCTACGTTTGTCTGTAGAGAAAATAAGGGACTTTGTTGGCATCCTTCGTGCTTTGGCTTTCTGAGGGCGTCTTGAGAGAGACAGTCTTGCAAGGAAAATGGAGCCTGGTTCAGAGAAGAGCGGAAAGGTGGGCTGCAAGGTGTCTGCGACAACATGGATGAACCCGGAGGGCATTAGGCTAAGAGAACTCAGACGGCCTCACCCCTCTGTGGCTTTAAAACAAAGAATGGAAAAAAAGGCGAACTCACGGAAACAGAGTGGGATGGGGGCTGCGAGGGGCTGCAGAGTGGGGGAGACGTGGAGAAGCTGGGTAAAGGGTGGAGACGTGCAGTTATAAGATAGTTCTGGAACCTTCTGCACAGCGGGGTGACTACCATTAATAAGACTGGCAAGTTTAAAAAATCTATTATGGAAAACAGAAATGAAAGGCTTTCATCAGAAGAATAATGAAATTTGCCAGGAGAGTAGATCTTAGGCACACGTACCACACCCACACCCACACACACACACACACACACACACAGATGGGTAACTATGTGAGGTCCTGGAAGTGTTAATTGATTTACTTGTGGCAATCGTTTCACCACGTGTATCAAACTGTCATGTTGTGCATTTTAAATATACACAATCTCATTTGTCAATTATACGTCAGTACGGCTGGAAAAAATTACCGAGAAAAAAAAAAAAAAGAGGAAAGGTGGGCTGTAAGGGTGGGGTGCTGGCATTTTGCCTTCTCTTGGTTTTCCCCAACGTACGACCCCTTCTGAGGGCCACAGATAAGCCAGGAGAACGCTCAATGATCCCACTTACCCCAGATGACAATTATAAAAGAATATTTATTCAAACAGAAGCCTAGACAAGAACATGTTTAGGAAGCATCTACTTAGCATATGTTTGGGGGTGCAATGCAAAGATTTGGAATCACTACCCAAGTTCGGTGGCTTTTGGAACTCTTCATTCTGAGACTCCCTGAGGCAGGTGATGCTGCCAATCCTCTCTCCCTCTTTTCTGTCTTCCTTCCATGAATTCACCGAATACTATGTGGGCCCAGCACTGGGCTGGATGCTGACATACAAGGGTGAATGTGACATATAGTCCCAGCTCGGGGGCCTACCATCTACTAAGGGGGTTTGATGGGAAAACCTTTAATAGAGTTTCACAGAAAGTGTCAAAAGAGCACAGAAGAAAGAAGGACATGGAATGTGGGCAAAGGCGTTTTGAGGATGAGACTCAGGGCACCAAAGGGTTTACAATTCAGTTTAAGGACAAGCACTAGTGGGTGTCCAGAGATGTTAGATAGGGCCATTACCCTCAAGGAGCTTAACGTCTAGCGGGAAACTCTCTTTGGTTTTCATGACACTAAATTCTTCCACCTGTGCTCTTATCTCCCTGACCATTCATTCCTTCAAAATCCTCTTTGTATCTTCCATACTTTTTCTTGTCCATGCATCTGCCCATGGGCGTCCTATCTGTCTCTCTGCCCTTCCCTCTCAGTATCACCCGCATCCTGTGGGCTTTGCTACACCCCCCCCCCCCCCCCCAAGAGGATTCAGACATGTAGGCATTCCTTTCTCAAGTTCTAGATGCAGATTTTCAGCCTGGGCTCTCTCTCGTGTTGTAGTTCAGATTTTCAAGAACACGTCCCCAAGTGAACATCCCACTGCTAGCCTCTCAGACTCAACATCTAGTGGACAATACATGAGCTGATCAATGAAAAACCTTGGTATTATTTTTTCTTTTGCCCTCTCAGTCTTTGCGTTCTGTATATTTCAAGCAAGTCTTCACATCTACTCTTTCTTTCTACTCCCTTTGATAATATCCAGTTCAAGCTCTCCTGATTTCTCTTGTCTCGTGATGCGAATTTTAGTGCGATACCCTCTGAATTCATCTTTTGTTCCAATCTCATCTGCTGCCGCCAGATTAATCTTTCTAAAGTATCAATGCAATCATATAAGACTACCCAGTGAAAGGACAAAAATCCTCAATGGCTGACAACTGCTCTCTGACTGACTGAACTCCTTAGCCCGGCATCCAAGATTGGCCACCAACGTTCCTAACACATAGCATAGTGCTTGGTAAAGAACAGATAATAACAGAGGTTTGTTCTTTTTTCCAATGGATGAAATGAACGAAGCTAACTTTGTGGTTTTATTTTCCCCTTCACCGATGCTACCCTCTGACCAAGATATTATTCGCTCTCTCCTGAACCTTCTGAGCCTCTTTTGCCTCATGTCTTCCCTCATTCTGTTCCCAAAGTCTTTCCTTCCTGTTCATGCCTTAAGCTCATGTGTCCCCTTGTACTCTATGGCTAACTAAAGTGACACACCTTTCATCTGCATTATGTTTTCGAGTTTTGAAGTACTTCTCACCCATTATCTTGTGTTGATGTCACCCCTGTGGGAAGGTATTATTACCGACCTTTTGAGAAGCCGATATCCAGACAGTTTAAGTGATTGGCTCAAGAGCACATGACCAGGAGTGACAAGAACCAGTAGAGTTCTTGGCTCTGATCCACTGGATCCACAAGTAGGATTCCACTGGATCGTACTTGTCCTTGAAGCCTCTCCTTTGCCCCCCTCCCTGTCTTGGTAGAGATCTCTGGGACAACCTCTGCTCCCTCCCCAAACACACACGATTATCTAAGACTGTCTTGTCTAGGTTTTCTCTTAAATTAATTGATGTGCCTCAACCTTAAAGTGGGCTGCTACAAAGCTGTGATTGAAATGTTAAGTGTGACCGGGTTATAGAAGTAATATGGATTATATACAATACAGTATATATTATACATGATGTAATTCATATGTATAATATAAATATATTTGATTATTTCATTTGTTTTTGTACTTTTAAATAATTTTTCCATTTTTTAATTTGCATATAGCTGACACACAATGTCAGGGAATAGTTCCAGGTGTACAACATAGCGATTCGACAAATGTATACATTATGCTATGTTCTTCACAAGTGTAGGTACCACCTGTTACCATACAGCTTTATCATAGTATCATTTACTATATTCTTTATGCTGTGCCTTTATTCACATGACATTCATTCCATAGCTGGAAGCCTGCACCTCCCACTCCCCTTTACCCATTTTGCCCATCCCTCCATCCCCCCTTCCTTCTGCCAAAACATTGGTTTGTTCTCTGTATTTATAGGTCTGATCCTGCTTTTTGTTTATTCATTTAGTTAGTTTGTTTGTTTGTTTTAGAATCCACAGGAGTGAAATCATATGGTAATTGACTTTCTCAGTCTGACTCATCTCACTTGGCACTTCTAGGTCCATCCATATTGTTGCAAATGCATGATCTCATTCCTTTTTAGGGCTGTGTAATATTCCACCATGTGTATACATGTATAGAGAGAGAATTTATTATTTCCTCTCCCTGACACACACCCTCACTCTCTCTCTCCTCTCTCTCTCTCTCATACATATGTATGCCACATTTTCCTTATCCATTCTTCCATTGATGGACACTGAGGTTGCTTCCATATCTTGGGTATTGTAAATAATACTGCAATAAAAACAGAAGCATATATCTTTTTGAGTCAGTGTTTTTGTTTTCTTTGGATAAATACCCAGTAGTGGAATTATTGCATCATATGGTGTTTCATTTTTTAATTTTTTGAGGAACCTCCACACTGTCTTCCACAGTGGTTGTACCAACTTAGATTCCCACCAGCATGAGAATTCCTTTTTTTCCACAACCTCGCCAACACTTGTTATTTCTTGTCTTTTTGATTTCAGCCATTCTTGGAGGTATAAGGTGATATCTCGTTGTGGTTTTGATTTGCATTTCCTCGGTGATGAGTGATGTTGAACATCCTCTCATGTGTCTGAGGGCCCTCTGTGTGTCTTCTTTGGAAAAACGTCTATTCAGGTCCTCTGCCCATTTTTTAATCAGATTGCTTGGGGGTTTTTGGTGTTGAGTTGTGTAAGTTCTTTATATACTTTGGATGTTAGCCATTAGAGGACAGACCATTTGCATACATTTTCCCATTCAGTAGGTTGAGACGGAGAGACACAGAGTGCAAGCGGAGGAGGGGCAGAAAGAGAGGGAGACGCAGAATCTGAAAAAGGCTCCAGGTTCTCAGCTGTCAGCACAGAGCCTGATGGGGCTTCAAGCATGATCATGACCCGAGTCGAAGTTGGATGCTTAACTGACTGAGCCACCCGGGTGCCCCCGCCTTCCCTACATGTTTTAAGACCACTTATGGGTTACTTGTGACACACCAGACAAGACTAAGAGCTAAACCAGTTGGCTGCCCCCAAACGCTAGCCATAAAACCGGGGGGGGGGCTCTCTAGGGGCAGTCCCAGGCAACAAGACGAGATAGGGGCCCAGGGGCTCCATGAGAAGGGGGCAGAGACACTGCTTCTTCCCTGACCTCTCAGCAAGGACCTGGTTCCCTTGAAGGCCACAGGATCCCGAAACCACTGCCCGCCTGTAAGCTGTGAGCCCGGCCGGGGAGGTGGACCCTAACTTTTTACCAGCTAAAGATCTCCCCCCTTCCTTGTGGACAGCAGTACCAACGCGTGTTCTTTCTACATCTTGTGATTCTGAGCCTCTGTGCCATTTAGAAGAAAAAGAACCTCCTTTAAATTCCATGTCTGGAGTCCATTTTCCACATATGTCCTCTGCTCTACACGACTATAAACTCCTTGAAGACAAGAACCATAACTTACTCATCTTTGTTTCTCCTTAGTACCTATCACTATCCGGCACAATACATTCTGTCAAAAGAAAGAAATGTGCCAAAAAAAAAAAAAAAAAAAAAAAAAAAGTATGACCCTGCAAGCGACATGCACATCATCCTATTTTATTTATTAGATCTCGAAGGTATTGTTTTTTCCCTCACTAATTTATTTAAGATAAGCTTCTAAGAAACTCAGTGACCAATGTAATCTAAGCTACTCAGACTTTCAAAACGTAAGCTACTAGGTTCAAAGGAGGCGTCTTGTCCCATGTATGTTATTATCTGACATTGTTTAGTGCCTTTGTGATAAATGTATACTTTGTACGGTGTCAAAAATGCTAAGTAAAATGTTAGACTATTTCTTTTCTTCCCTCTCTTTTCTGTAACTTCTCAGACTGAACAATCTTGGCTCAGGCTAGCAAATTAGTCTCACTGCAAATAGTGAAATACCATTTGCTTCCAAAAATGAGATTTGGTTTTACACATACCTGAACCTAAGTGATACGTGGCACTTACTCATTTTACATCGTGCTCAATATAATGGATAATAATATCCCAGGAGTGAGCAGCCCATCTAACACACAGGTGGGAGCAGTCCTACCCTGGGGCCGTCACTAACATGTCAGGGAAGTCACTCTTCTTGATGACTCAGTTTCCTTAAACCATGAGGAAGTTCGCTCAGAGCTCTGATCCCCCTTCCTTGTTGCCATTATGGGACTCTTGCTCGGATCTAATCTAGAATGAGAAATTATTAACTCCTGGCATGGATAAAAATGATGATGCTTTTTAAATTGCCTTGTTATTTATGGATTATAGGAAGAACGCTTCTACACGGCTGACTTAGAAAATTACTATTTTCTAATTTTATGTGAGTTACACTGAATGTGCACCAGGAGCAAATGAACCCCCCAGAACTACGGATGAGCAAGCCTCGTTTGGTCACTCCACCGACCGACCTGCCCAGGGTGAGGAGAGAGGCGATAGCACCCAGGCAAGTTGCGGAGGGGGGCAGTGCGGGGCAGCAAAATCGTACCACCCGGCAAGACCTGATGCGAAGCAGCTTTTTGTTTTTAATTAAAAACATAACTTTTTAAATGCCTCATTCAGTTTTTGTTTTTCTAGACTCAAAACACAGGAATTTTTCTTAAATGAAAAGCAGAAACAGTTTAAACTTTTTTAAAGCAAAGCAAGTTAAAAAAGGAAGCCCAGGAAATTGTCCTTTGTAAATTCTGCCAGTTTCAATTTTGATTCTTTGAGCAACTAGTATCGGGATAATAATATTTGGTTGAAAAGAAAGAGAAGAAAAGTTCCAAGAAGCTGTTTTGATTATTTGATAGGCTGATGTCAGGCTGGCTACTGTTACTACAGTTGTTCTGACAGATGCATAAAGGAAAATCATACACAACAATTTTGACATCCGAAATATCCTCAGTCAGCTCATACAGGAGCAAACCCTACAAGACGTCCACGGCAATCCTTCTAATTATTTTCGACAACTCCCATTAGTGCTACAGACCGAAAGGGGACAAAGGTCAAATCTGGATAAAACAAAAGTTACATTAAGTGAAATCTACATGAACAGAACTTAATTCGTCATTATTTGCTCTCCGGTTTCGTTGAAACAGTTGGCATTTAATTCCAGCTACACCCTAGGATCTTGTGGAAAGGACTCAACTTTTTTATGGCTGCAGAGATTATGAAATATTCAGTTTTCCCCATGGGTATTTCCTGACATTTCTTTGGTAAACTGTAGCCCTCACAGAAGATATCAGGAGTTAGTGCAAGAAATAGTCTAAAAAAGCTATTGTCACTGCAAAGATGAAAGCAACTTTGATGATCAAAAAGGAGTCAATAAAAAAAGACTGAAAATGGTTCCTGAATCCTTCCCTATTGTTCATCGGGGATTTCTTAATTTCCCCACTCTCGATATATTATGGAATTTTCCGTGTGAAGTTTTGCCATGAGTTACAGTGATGTCAACAAAGTTTTACCTTAAGTCATATTTTATCGCAAGTCGGAGAAGCCCAGGAGGGAGCACCATTTCCGCCTTTTAAGCAGCCGGGCTTTTAGTGACGAGTGTCCTGGACGGAGGGTGAGCTCAGCTGCTCTTCAGTGACAAGTAGACCCACACCGGCCCCACCCAGAACACTCCACTGCACAAGCGCCATCTGAGGAGGCCTTTTTGTCTGTGCCAAGTCTGTTCTCTGCCCACGGAGGGTCAAGGGCACTGGCTACTGTGCCAGGTGTCTGGAGCCGTATGTGACTGCTGTGCAGCCTTTTTATTAACTAAAAAGGAGCGAGGTTCGGAATTCTGATAAATCTGGGTTTGAACCCACCTCGACTGTTCACTAGCTGTATGAGCTTGGACGAGTTGCTCACCCTCTCGGGCTTTTAGTGTGCCGTCTGTGAAACGGGGATGAAAATACTTGTCTGATATGGCTATTATGCCAAATGAACTAATATGTGTAATGTTTCTGGGACGGGGTCTGTCATTTTACAGGCCTCTGATAACGTGTAGTTACTATTAAATTTTTCACCCTAGAATTGCCCTGTGTTATAGTCCTGTTATTGACAGAATAGACTTTCTGCAAATCATATATATCCACATGTATCCATATATATTTACGCACATTGTATAATATATCATGATATACGCATATATACGCGGTATGTATGTTACACAGGACATATACTAGAGAGTAGGAAGGAGTTACAGGAGGTCAAGTCAGTTCACCAAATTATTAATATTCAGCATCTATTAGATGCTTACATTTGCCATTTTGGGCAAGCCACTATCTTCGATCCTGTTTGTAAACATCTGCAAAGATGAAAAAAGTTCAATTCTCTAAACCTAATGTTTCTACGAGACAACCAAAGTGACAAGATCTGTCAATACCTACAGCAGTTTCTGTGCATAATGGCTGGTGGCACTTACAAGAATGTTAGCAATCCTATACCTGATGGCTGAGGACAACGCATTTACCAAAGGTTTCATTAAGACTTGTGATCTCTATCGATACATTATTGACATTTTAAAAGTGTTTATTTATTTTTGTGCGGGGGTCGGGGGGGTGGTAGTGGCAGAGAGAGAGAATCCCAAGCAGGCTTCGCACTGTCAGCACAGAGCCCAACATGGGGCTCCTTCTCACGACCTGTGAGATCATGACCTGAGCCAAAATCAAGAGTCGGACGCTTAACCGACTGAGCCACCCAGGCGCCGCGATATGTTGTTGACTTTTTAGTTTAAACCGTCAAAATTGCCACAAAGACAAATTCACTACAACCAGAAGAATTGGATGAAAATAATCCTGTCATTTGAAAACAGAATAGGTCATTAGCTATTGTCATAGCCAGAATATTGTGGTTATATTAGATTTATTTCATTAACAGAATGGAAAGAGGGAGAAAAGTCAAGTTCAGAAGAAAACCTCATTTGTGAGAGTACGACAATGTCCACTTACATCAGTATGATGACATGGCAGACACGGTCAGCTGCACACTCCCCCCTTCCCGGGGCAGGTTATCCTTCCTCTCCTAGTCCCTGGCCAGCAGATGGATCCTGATGGGTCTAGGCCAGTTTGGGTTCCCTTAGTTCTCTTGCCAGGGATTGGACATGCCAGACCGAGCACGTGACCGGTTCTGGCCAATGAGACGTGAAGGGAGGTATGTGTGTCGGGGGCTGCTTCTGGGAAAGGTCGTCTTCCTCTTCAGAAGGCCTCCCTGGAAACAGACAGTCCCTTTCTGCCTCTGGACGTCACTAGGTCTACGTGGGATGACGGCAGCTGCTGTAGCCATCTTGGATTGCTTTGGGGATGAAGCCACCATAGGAGGTAGAGCCATGAGAATGGCAGAGAAGCAGAGCCCGGCCCTACCCGCAGACTTCTGGTCTTGTGAGGTAAACAGTCCCTAAGCTGTTTATGCCAACCAGGGGTGGAGCACTCGGTTACCTGCAGCCAAAGCATCCCAGCGGACACAGGAAGTAGATGAGCTCCCAGACCCGGAGAAAGTTAGGGAGCCAACCAGCCAAGCAGAAGTAGGAGAGTACCTGTTCCTGTGACTCCAGTTCCTTGTGTTGTAGTTTCTTCTCTGCACATCGCACTTGGTTAGAGCGGTTTTCTAGTTCGTCTTGCAAAGCCTGAAACAACGTAAGACAAACACATAAACATTAAAAATGAGCATCCTTGAAAAGGAGTTTTACCACCCGAATTGGCATCAAAAAGGTCTCGGCTCTAGTCCATTACTGTTGTTCCACAGAGTTCGGGGCAAACAAAACCAGACTTTTAATGTCACGCCCAGGTAGTTTTTGCTTTAGGAATCACTGGTATAACAAACTCCAAACATAAAAACAGACACATTAGGGACGCCTGGGTGGCTCAGTCGGTTGAGTGTGCGACTTCGGCTCAGGTCATGATCTCACGGTCCGTGAGTTCGAGCCCCGCGTCAGTCTCTGTGCTGACAGCTCGGAGCCTAGAGCCTGCTTCAGGTTCTGTGTCTCCCTCTCTCTCTGCCCCTCCCCCGCTCATGCTCTCTCTCTCTCTCTCTCTCTCTCTCTGTCAAAAATAAATAAACATTAAAAAAAGAAAACAAAACAGACACATTAGCAGGTGCCAATTCATTTAATAAAAATGGCTCTTACATTCCCGGCATAGAACCAAAGCGTGCAATAAAGCTTAAAGCTATTGCTAATTAAAGTGGCTCTATCAGTACACCTTCAAGGAACGCTGAGCTCTGAAAAGTATGGTGACAGCTAGGAACAGTACTGTTGGACCAACATGATGGTCTTCCAAATGATACTAATAGTAACCTCAAAGGAATTTCTTTTTTTTTTTAAGTTAATTTTTTACTTATTTTTGAGATAGAGAGACACAGTGTGATAGGAGAGGGGCAGAGAGAGAGGGAGACAGAATCCGAAGCAGGCTCCAGGCTCTGGGCTGTCAGCACAGAGCCCGATGTGGGGCTGGAACTCACGAACTGTGAGATCATGACCCGAGCCGAAGTCGGACACTTAGCCGACGGAGCCACCCACGTGCCCCAAGGAATTTCTTTTTTTTAAGTCATTAAGGATGGTGTGGAATTCGCGGAACCTGTCAGAAGTGTTCAGAGAGGAACCCTTTCAGTTGCCAAATGGCTGATGGAAACAGAATTCAGGTTAACATGGGGAATTTAGAAACCATAAGATGAGTAATCGTCATTGCATCAATGACTATTTTAAGTAAAGACGTGAATTAGAAAAGAAACAGAACACATTCAAACAATATGCCATAATTATGGATATAATATATAAAAGTTACGGTGAGCAAAACACATGGCCTAGTAATTGCAAAGATGCCAAAAAAGGTCGTAAAATAAAATTCATTCAGCGAAGACAACTGACTTTCTGTTATATGTCAAGAACTGTGATAGGTATTCTCAATAGAACAGTAAAAGAAAACAGACCAAAAAAAAAAAAAATCCCTCTCATGAAGCTTATATTATGTTGGGGGGTAAGACAATAAGGATACAATACGTATAATATATCAGTGATAAGTGCAGAAGAGAAATAAAGCAGGGGTAGGAGGATATTCTGGAGTGGGGCTGGGAAAGATGTTGCGATTTTTAAAGATATGTATTTATTTTGAGAGAGAGCGAGTGGGAGAGAGCAGGGGAGGGTCAGAGAGAGGGAGAGAGAGAATCCCAAGCAGGTTCCGCACCATCAGCACACAGCCCAACGTGGGGCTCAATCCCACCAACCGCGAGATCATGACCTGAGCCGACATCAAGAGTCGAATGCTTAACTGAGAAGATGACTGACCCCGAAGACGTTGCAATTGGCCCAAGAAAACGTGAGCAAAGACCTGAAGGAGGAGAGCAAGTCATATGACTATCTGCAGGAAAAAACTGCCAAGCCGGGGATACTGTATGTGCAAAGGCCCTGGTGTGGCATGTCTGAGGGAACTCCAAGAGCCAGTGTGGAGAGTGAGCACAGGGGGAGCCACAACGTCAGGGATGTCACAGGTGCCCAGTTGCATCAGGTCACACAGAGCCTCAGGGGGCAGCGAAGAACTGCAGATTTTCTTCAGAGGTAGAAGGAAAGCTACCGCAGGGCTGCGGGCAAGTGCTGCTTTGGCTGCTGCGAAGAATAGTTGGAAGAAGGATGAGGGCAGGAGCAGGGAGGCCGGGGAGAGGCCACTGAAACATACTGGGGAAGGGTGATGCGGAACTGGACCAGGGTGGTGGCTGGTAGCAGCTGGGGGTGAGGGACGCGTCGGATCCCTGATATATTTGAAGACAGAGTGACAGCCCCAAGGGGTGGATGCATAGCATGAAAATAAAAAGCCCCCCAGGATTCTGGGTGGAGCAGATAGAAGAATGCAGTTGGGGAGGCTAAGGGAGGGATGGGGGAACCTAGGATACGGTCAGTCAGGAACGCCCACTACACATCCAAGCAAAGACGCTGGGTTGCGGCTTGATGTAAGAGTCTGAAGTCCAGGGAGAATGTCTAAGTCGGTGTCCGTTAAGAATTCTTCCAATGTGGGGCGCCTGGCTGGCTCAGTCGGTTAAGCGTCAGACTTCGGCTCAGGTCATGATCTCGCGGTCTGTGAGTTCGAGTCCCGCGTCGGGCTCTGCACCGACAGCTCGGAGCCTGGAGCCTACTTCAGATTCTGTGTCGCCGTCTCTTTCTGCCTCTCCCCTGCTCATGCTCTGTCTCTCTCTCAAAAATAAATAAACATTAACAAAAATAAAAATAAAGAATTCCTTCAGTGCCATGCCAGTCTTTTCTATATACCGATATACGCAGTGGTCCTTCACCTTTTCTGGGGTTCTAGACGCAGCCAACCAGCATCTGAAGCATGTTCTGTGCTCACTCCGCAACATGGAAAAAGTACACTTATGATTTTGCCGCTGATTTCAGGAAGTCCACATACTGCCTGAGGCCCATCCATGGATGAACCCCAGGCTAAGAACCTCTAGCTTAAAAAGTGAAATGGTTGGAGGGTGAGGCAAAAAGCTTTGGGGGCTCTTTGATGTTATACTTGACTATTAAATTCACAATTCAGCCACGTCTGCCAAAGAGCTTGAAACGATTCTTGTTTATAATTCTGTGACTGTGGTCTCTGAATACAATTGTTCCTAAGTTGGTTGATCAAGTGGCGTTTCTTTTTCCTTTGGTAGTTACCAATAAATAGGATCTCGTCAGCTTCGCTTCTGTCATAACTGGAGAGAGTAATGATTACTGTATTAGGAAGAATGCTGGCACGTTTTTCTGTCCCCAGTGTCTCCTGCTCTCCCGTTCACCCTCACCCTGCTGTCAGAGTGATCTTCTTGAGCCGAGATCTAATTATGTCAGTCCCCCCGCTGAAATGCTTCCGCAATACTCCAGCATCCCCGAGAAGCAGCTCACGCTCCTGAGCATGGCACTCGGGCATCTGGGTCTTCTGGCTGTGGCCAGGCTGAGCCCCATGACGCCTCAGTGTCAATGACAACAGGGACTGTCACGGACTCTGTGGGTTTTATTTTTAGCCCTCACTGCAATCCCGGACAGCAGGTATTCCTTCACGTTCCTCAGAGAACGCAGAATTGAGGCTCCGTGAGGTTAAACGGCCCGCTCGGGTCTCTGTGGCCAGTACGAAGGAAACCGGACTGGCATGTTAAAACACGGACTCATTTCCAGTCCTATACATTTGGCTACGGGCGCTGCCTCTTTCTCCCTCTGTACCTGCCTTTCCTTTTCCTTTGCCTGGATGCTGTCCCACCGGCTCTGCTTGACGGTATCCATCCTGAGAGCAAAGTACGGAGGCCTCTGGGCTTTTATCCATCCAGCGTTTAAGGGAATCAGGGTCTGGGTCTGTGCGAGACAGAGCGACGGACGCTCAGGGCTCGCTCCTCTTCGGGTCCGGAGGCCTAATGGCAAGCCAGCTCGACGCCTGGCACACGCCTGACGCCGGATTCATGTTTGAGGAAGGAGCTAATAAATATTTGAACTACACTCCCCGAGGAGATGTACTTCAATCATCAGGGCTTCCAAATGTCCTTAATACAGCACATTAAACTAAAGGTTATTATGTTTCTGGAAATACAGGATATACAACTATACCTTCCAAATACCTATAACTAGACACGTGTCATATATGTACATATATGATATTACCGTTCTTTGTGATAATACATTGTCTGGTGTCTGCCACATTCAAGAATACAACACGCCCTTGATTTTTTTTCTTTACTTTTTATTTCACAGAACAAAAAAATAAATAAATAAAGGAGATGTACACCTCTCTTGTCTTACACAAAAAATTGCTCCCCGCCTCCTGCGTCGGCTCCCTCCTCCTCCACCAGCGGACCCTGGGCATGGCCACGTGCAGTGTCTCCCCCCCCCCCCCCCCCCCCCCCACCCCCATCTCCTCTCCGCCCTCTCAAGGCCGCATCACACCTGCCGGCTGCCCCCACCATGCTCCTCCGTCCGTGTCCGTCACAGCCCCTGGTTCCCTCCCAGACGCCAAAGCCAGAAGCCAATTTTCTCCCTCGCTCCATGGCCACATTTGGTGCTGCTCGTGTCCCAATGTCTTTGCCCTTGAACTGTGAGGAACTCATTCTGCAGGGTGAAGCTGGGGGTCAGGTAAGGAGGCCGCTGCAAAAGCGCCGGCCAGGCACGCGAGGGCTTGAAAGAGGGCAGGGGGCACAGGGATGGGGGTGGGGTGGTAGAGGCACGAATGGGGCGTCCAGGGAAGGGGGGGGCTCCGAGTTACCGCAAGGCCTTGACACTGAATAGCCACAGGACATGACGCCACGAGCTACCGAAGGGACAAGAAGCAAGGCGGGGTGGTAGGGGCAGGATGGTTTTCTGCAAGTTGAGTTTAAGGCGCTGGCGGAACTTCTGAGGGGACCGGTCACGCCGGGAGGGGGTTCTGAGCAGGGGAGAGGGGTCTCAGACCAGGTGCAGATGGCACACTTCCTTGGGGAAGAAAGTAGAAGAAGCTTTTGCAAACCTGACTACTGGGTGCCAGCCACACGTAAGAGCAGGCAGAGGGAGAGGGGGCAGGGGGGCCGGTAAGAACTCAGGGGTCAGGAGGCAGCCGAGAAGCCAGTATCCCAGGTGTGTGGCTGAAAGCATTTCTAACCGGACAGGTAACAGAATTAGCTCTGATGCTTTCTCCACACTTCACGCGGCAGGAAGTCCAAGTCGGCCATATTTTATCAATGTTATCAAAATAGAAGCGAAATTACATTTGCTTTTCAAAACGGGACCCCTTTTCAAACGTGCTCACAGTTTAAAGATGTAAGACGTGATCTTTTGAAGGTTAATCGGAGAAAGCGGTTATGTCCAGAAATTACTTTTATTATCTGCTAAAAAATCAGTTTCAGAAATTGAAAAGTCACCGAATAATATACCACTTTCCAAAAAAGTTAAATGTACTAGATGAAAGGAAGACAGCCGTTTACATTGGCAGCCGTTCCTGGTCTCATATTCTAAAAAATTATTAGGCCATTAGAGTTCCAACCTCAGAACCTGACACAAGGACTGTGCAAGAGTGGCCACAATTACTCACTAAGAACGAGCAAGATCATTCTTGCAAGTTGTGGCTTCTTTACTCAAAAGCCTTCAGATCTGACATACACACACAAAAAAATCACAACCTGGAGTTTATTTCTGAAAAAAAGCCCATGATAATGAAAGAACAGAATGTCCAACATGGGGTCACAAATTTGAAGCAAAAAACTCCAACTCGAACAGTTACACAGTTTATTCTGCAAAATTATTCCTCATCTCTCAGCTCTGCTGTGGTCACTTACATCACTACTGAAAAGGCAGTTCTTGGGGCGCCTGGGTGGCGCAGTCGGTTAAGCGTCCGACTTCGGCCGGGTCACGATCTCGCGCTCCGGGAGTTCGAGCCCCGCGTCGGGCTCTGTGCTGACTGCTCGGAGCCTGGAGCCTGTTTCCGGTTCCGTGTCTCCCTCTCTCTCTGCCCCTCCCCCGTTCATGCTCTGTCTCTC
>NW_024412437.1:3842174-3972402 GCF_014898765.1 Herpailurus yagouaroundi | reverse complement strand
CCCGCGTCAGGCTCTGGGCTGACGGCTCGGAGCCTGGAGCCTGTCTCCGGTGCCGTGTCCCCCTCTCCCTCTCCCCCCCCCCCTTTCTTCTCCTTGCCCCAAAATCCAAAAAAAAAAAAAAAAAATTAAAAAAAAAAAAAAAAAAAAAAGAAAAGGCAGTTCTTTTCTCCCAACTAAACCTGCCTTGAAATGCCATGTAAGGCAGCTTGCCGTAGGAAGTTACACTTGCCGACTTTCGGGGTGCTTTGTGGCCGCTGGGAACAAAGAATGACACTTTGCAGAAGAAAAAGGTAAATGGCATAATAAGCTTTGCAAGAACAACGAGAGTATGCCGCGCTCTTTAAAAGGGAGCATGTTATAAAGTAATCTGAGTTGTTTGTTTAAAATATGAAAATAATTAGAGCAAATTAAAGTCTGAAAGATTACACACGTCAGTGGACTTCGCAGGGTGAGGAGACGCGCTGGGAGCTAATGGGACTGCTGAATGGCACCTGTGTTAGTCCTCAAGCTTTTCTGTTGGTTTGGGGGGAGAGTAAAGAGTATGGAGTCAATGCTACTTTCATAAAAATTATAAACAGGATTCAAAGCAAACCACTCAACTTGTAAAACCACGCATTAAGGAATTATGTGTAGTCTTATTAACCTCTTGCAGTTCTAAAGCAATTAAACAAACATGAACGGATGAAACAGAAGGGTTCGTTTCAATTATAAAGTGGTTAAAAAGTTATTTAATGAAGGAAAAATTCATTGGCAGGGAGAAACACTGCGCTATAGTGATAAAAAGATATTGGGGCGCCTGGTGGGCTCGGCCAGTAGAGCATGTGACGCTTTTTTTTTTTTTCTAAATTTTTTTTTTTCAAAGTTTATTTATTTTTGGGACAGAGAGAGACAGAGCATGAACGGGGGAGGGGCAGAGAGAGAGGGAGACACAGCATCGGAAACAGGCTCCAGGCTCCGAGCCGTCAGCCCAGAGCCCGACGCGGGGCTCGAACTCACGGACCGCGAGATCGTGACCTGGCTGAAGTCAGACGCTTAACCGACTGCGCCACCCAGGCGCCCCTTGTGACTCTTGATCTTGGGGTCATGACTTTGAGCTCACACTGGTGTAGAGACTGGATAGATAGATGATAGATAGATAGACAGATACATAGATGGATAATCAGAATGTTCCCAGCATACAAGGCATATGGCAGAATCTTATGAATGACCAGAAGTCTTTCCAGATATCTGACCTGGCCTTTGGCTCACCTCTCAGCCAGCTCCACAGGTGGGGGCGGTGGTAGGTGTCCACTCCGGCTTACGAGAGCTATGACTTTATGATCCTTTTTTCAGTAGGCCATCCGGGCAAGCATATTTGTCCTCAGCTCATCACCCAGAATATTTGTGCTCTCTCTCTAGAGAATACAATCTCAAACTTCTCTGCTTCCCCATCTTTACCAAAACCTCAGTTGTGAGAAATCTGGAAAACTACTTTCCATTCAAAACAGAATCAACAGGAAAAGGCTGCCCTTCTCCTGAGTCACTTCTGAAAACACTGTCAGCAGAGTGGACTCTTACCTTTTTGTTACACAGGCTACAGGACTATGCCTTCCTGATTTTTAAGAGTTTTCAAACCAGTCCTCGCAGACTTGAAATGTAATGCATTGTATGCTTATATTCTGCCTCATTCTGTGTTGCCAAGTCTTGGCCAAATGCTTACGTCTGGCCTTTTCACGAATCACCACGAGGCCTACGGGCACATTTTTCTGAGCCTGCCATACAGTGAGGGGCAAAGGGTACATGGACCCTTTCCCTGGTTCTAGTGGGAATCTTGAGTAGCATTCTTTTATTTAAAGAAACTGGGTTAAAGCGTATGTAAACCAAACAATCACGGATTAAGTGTTGCCCTGTATGAATATAAAAATGGGATCCTCAAAGTCGTTGATTTTGA
Organism: Herpailurus yagouaroundi; assembly: GCF_014898765.1. NCBI lineage: Eukaryota > Metazoa > Chordata > Mammalia > Carnivora > Felidae > Herpailurus > Herpailurus yagouaroundi. The sequence continues at coordinate 3,970,472 of NW_024412437.1, read as the reverse complement.
GGACTTTGGGTTAAGTCTGTGGCCATGAAATGGGAAAGAGGATGAGCCTCTCCTGGGTGAGATGCAGAAAGGAACTCGTTAGCCCCAAGCTCTGCCCCGCTGAGGAGTTTCAACAAGAACAAAGAAGCAGAATATTTGTGCTAAAGATGCTGCTCGAAAGAAGTCAACCCGTTGAAAACGGGTGAAGCTGGGTGATGGGTAGGTGGGGGTTCTGCCTACTATTCACCCTACTTTTGTGTATGTTGGAAAGTTTCCATAACAAAAAGTTAGAAAAATTTCAAGCTTTTCCTACTTAAAAAACATGAAGTCACCCTAACGTTCCTTTCATGAGGCTTGAATTTACTCTCTTACTTCAGAGAAGACACGTGGCTCATTCGGCATTCCGTGGGCAGGAGAGACATAGAAGGATTTCCCCATGTGTATTCTGAATGGAAAGTTAAGGAAGCAAGGAGTGATGTTCATATTTTGACCTCAGGAGAAGATAACTGGAAAGGGCAGGCTTCTTTGTATTTTTATTAAGATACGATTTACATACAGTAAAATTCCAGGTTTATTTTTCAATGGAAATGGTCTCTCTTCCATTTAAAACATGTCAGGTGCTTTCAAAGTTTGTGCCATAAAACATCTATTAGGATTATAAAATCTTGGTGTCAACCATCATCCACTGATTGGCTTACCCCTCAAATGGAAATGACACCTGAACTGTGACGACGGGGAGGGGACACTACTTATGAAGGGGAAATAGGGATGACTCTCATTTAAACCTTAACTGCCTTTTTAAAAATGCCCACGTGGGGCGCCTGGGTGGCGCAGTCGGTTAAGCGTCCGACTTCAGCCAGGTCACGATCTCGCGGTCCGTGAGTTCGAGCCCCGCATCGGGCTCTGGGCTGATGGTTCAGAGCCTGGAGCCTGTTTCCGATTCTGTGTCTCCCTCTCTCTCTGCCCCTCGCCCGTTCATGCTCTGTCTCTCTCTGTCCCAAAAATAAGTAAACGTTGAAAAAAAAAATTTTTTTTAAATGCCCACGTTTGCTCGCGTAGCATTTACTTCAACTCAGTTTACAAATGGTGTGAGTGACAATATTGCGCGTGAGTACGTTTTCTTGGACGTGTCAACTGACCCAGAAGCTGCAGATGATTTTCTTTCTACTATTGCTCAGTGAAAGCTAAGGGAAAATTAAACGCAAGCAATAAGATCTCACTATCGTAAGGTCAGATTTACAGACTTTTTTTTTAAAAGCACATTTTTTTTTTTAATTTTTTTTCAACGTTTATTTATTTTTGGGACAGAGAGAGACAGAGCATGAACGGGGGAGGGGCAGAGGGAGAGGGAGACACAGAATCGGAAACAGGCTCCAGGCTCTGAGCCATCAGCCCAGAGCCCGACGCGGGGCTCGAACTCACAGACCGCGAGATCGTGACCTGGCTGAAGTCGGACGCTTAACCGACTGCGCCACCCAGGCGCCCCTAAAAGCACATCTTAAACCACCGGCATACAGCAGGAAGACCATACAGCAGGAAGCCGTGTCTCCCAGAGGGGGAGATACGAATCTGGAGCGAAGGAAGATGACGCAATGGCAGAGTGACATTTTTACTGGGCGCTCTTACTGGCAATTTACAGAGGCCACTATAGCTCCTGTCTGATTTTATTTTATTTTTTGACAGGCGAAATCTACTAACAAAAGTAACAAGTCTTCAACTGGAATGCCAGTCAAGATTTCTCTCAAAGTGATTTCTTCATCTAGATGTACCAGGATGAATAACAAACCATAAAAAAGTTTTTCGTAGTGATTCTGCAGTAATGGAGAACAGGTTCATATTATAGATCTAAAGAAACCCAGAACCATAGTCTCTGCAGAGGCCACTAATGTATTCAAAACACAACAGCGGAACTTTTTTTCTCTATGGCTTACATTCAGGTTTTTAATTTTTTTTCACATTCCAAGCAAGCGCTTTTTTTTTTTTTTTCTTTTTTTAACCCTCATAATTCAGCTTCTGGTGATATTGGTATGAAGGAAAGGAGATCTTTGGGGGGGTGTTAACCCCATGCACATGTTACCCTGCACATCAGGCAAAATTCCTTTCAGGTGGAAAGTTTTTAGTCCTTGTTGCCACAAACCACACGTACGAGAAATTGCACTTGGACATGAGCCATGGCTATGGTGAGTAGGAGGCTACTGATTCAACATGAAAAGCAAAAGGATGGCAACTCATATTAAAAAAACAAGAGTAGCGTCTTCACCAAAGAATAAGAGAATAAGTTGTCACTTATTCTCTCTCTTTCACCACTCTTCAGTCTTTTAAAATTCCCGCATAATTTCCTCTAAAAGTCCTGATACACTTTACAGAAGTTGTTTCCTGGCCTTAACACAGATTCCAGGAATAGAAATCATGTTACCCTGAGACTTTGATGATCTGAAGGAGCTGGTGTCTCCTGGTGGACCTCGTCAGCCTTTCCCTAGCCACCCTCCTGAGCTGACCCATATCTCCTCTTCAACCAGCCCGCGTTTTTGTCCTCAGGAAATCCACAGCACATCCGGCCCCCTCTGCCACTCCAGACAGGCTAACTCGTGAGCAAGCTCCTATCGCAGGTGGTAGAAATCGAGGATCGGGTTCAAGAACCGCAGCTAGGATGCTCAGGACCATGGAGGAGAGGGGCAGAGCGAGGAGTGTCAAAGTCTCGCAGACCACCCTTCCTTGGCATAAGCCCAGGGAAGAGGGAGCACCCATAAGTCATTCATTTCAATTTCGACTCTCCTACAATGGCTGATCCTTCACACGCATGATCCCTTGAGCCTGTAGCACTCGTCCCAATTCGCTTGCAATGAACCATGAATTTCTCCTCTATTAAAACAGAAGAAATGTGCCAGGTATGACAGAGAAGGCACTTTAAAAAATGGCTGCGAGGCCCCCAGCAGGGGTGGCTGGGCGCTGTCACTAACTAAGGCGAGGGGGAAGAGAACAGAATTACAATATACGGAAAGGAAGGGAAAAAAGAAGTTTCCGTGCGACGTAGATTCAACAGCAATCCAAGGCTAACGACAGCCATCAGAGCATGGTGCAGGAGAGAAATCGTGAAGGAAGCGTTTGGGGGCAGTGAGAGGATGAGTTCAGAGTTAGAGTTTGAGCGCACACCATGACACCAGTGTTCCCTGCCCCGTGGGCGGTGTCCCGGGGCCCGGCAGGGGCTGCCCCGCTGGTGGTCCTGAAGCTCACCCCCACGCACATCTCACGCGTCCCCCGGGTTGACCTCTCCTACTGTTTCTTATGTGCATACACAGGTGGCCTCCCCGTCACCTCAGACGCATCAAGTCTAAGACCAAACTCAAGATGTTCTTCCTCAACTGGCTTCCCTCCCGCCGTCCTGCTGATCAGTGACACAGCACTCTTGTGGCCACCAGGGTTTCCACGCGTCAGCCCTCTGTGGGTCTCCCCTCTTTCAGTTCTCCCTCCCCATTAGCTGCCAGGTTCCTTCCATTTCTCTTAGAAGCGACTCTTCTTTCGGTCTCCATTTTTGTACACGACGATTCCATGTTTTTCCTGGTTGTGACCCCCTGCGTGCCCCTAGGAGACAACATTTTCTCAAAGACTATCTTTTTATGCCACTCTCCATCTCCAAAACATTAGTGCCTGACCATTTCCTACCCTGTTGATGTTAACCTGACTTCCGCATCCCTCCATCATCTTGCTTACTGCGCTCAGCATCCGAACTCTGAACTAACATGTTAGCTCCTACACCAGGCACTGTGCTAGGAGTCCTAAATACTCCATTCCTTTCACATTAATCCTCTGAGAAACCTCACTTTAGAGGGAGGCAGCTAAGACTGCTACAGGTTGCCCAAGCTTTCCAGCTAGAAAGTCATAGGAAACAGTCGCACGTCAGCTGGACTCAGGAGGAGGAAACTGCACTGCCTGAGCACCTGCCTCTTCTGCCTCTCGACCTCCACTTCCTGCTACCACGAGGCCCACTCAGCACTGGCCCGTGGGCCTTTGCTCCTTCCTTCAACTTTTTTTTTTTTTAGTTTATTCATTTATTTTGAGAGAGAGAGAGAAAGAGAGTGGGAGAGAGAGAGAATCCCAAGCAGGCTCTGCAACATCCAATGAAGCCCAACTTGGGACTCAAACTGACAAACCTCGAGATCATGACCTGAGCCGAAATCAAGAGTCAGAGGCTTAACTGACTGAGCCACCCAGGCGCCCCTGTTCCTTTCCTCATCTTATCTAGAATACCTGCTATTGTCTATGCTAACTGCCACCTTCCTTCAAAAGCCTCCAGTGACTCAAAATGATCTGGGTCTGGTGTTAAGATATTTAGTCTTTTAAGTTAAAAAGCACGAGGAAAAAGAAGTTTCTGTGGTGTCAAAAGAGAAGGGCGTTAACTCTGTGTTCTGGGTTGAATTATATCCCCTCAAAAAGATATGCTGAAGTCCTAACTCTCAGAACCTTAAAACATGACCTTATTTGGAAATGAGAGCCATGAAGATGTCATTTGGTGCAAAGAAGTCAAGCTGGATTAGAGTGGGCCCTTCATCCAGGACGCCTGGTGCTCTTATGAGAAGAGAAACACGGGAAGAGGTTGGCCATGTGACACTCCGGAGCTGGAGAGCGGTGCAGCTACAAGCCAAGGGCACCAAAGCCTGCTGGGAAGCACCAGAAGGTAAAAGAAGGCAAGGGAGGATTCTTCCCGAGAGCCTTCGGAAGGAGCATAGCCTTGCTGGCTCTTTGATTTCAGACCTTTGGTCTTCCGAACTGAGAGACAATCGCTTCCTGCTGTTTCGAGTCACCTGAGCTTGGGTACTTTGCTGCAGCAGCCTAGGAAATTCACACACGTGCCAAGGAACTGCCCTTGGTTTACACGTGTGTTTTCTCTCAGAAACACGATAGTGCAAGCAAACACACACAAGCACACGCAGGCACGTTCCTTCCGTACTACCTAGTTCTAGACCCCATTTTGTCCATGTGAGGACCCACAGTGTTCTCATTGTGAGACAGTCTGGAAAGGAGATTTCCTCCCAAACTGGCATCTGGAGAGCATTATTATTACACTTATTTGTTTGCATTTCCATAATTGCGTGTCCATGGTCATATCAGGTTACAAAAGGTCATCGATCGTTCCAGTTTAATGGCGGCATGTTCCAAGCCGATGAAAGGAGGATGCCCAAGACGTGGAGGCAGAGATCCTCAGGTGAGCCTGTTTCCAGCACTCCCACATTCACAGAGGGGACGGAAAATATACATGCCAGATAAAGTATCTTCCTCTTTCTTTCTTTCTTTCTTTTAACCCTAAGATACTGTGATATGTGGAGCCAATACTGACGAAGGAAGAAGTTTAAAACTTTCCGTTTAAACCACTTAGAAGGAGAGGATTTACAAAGATCCTGTTTAATGTTCAGCTGACACATTGTCAAAAACATTTATCATGCAACCTTTTGAAGTTTCTTCTACTCCCTCTTACTTCTTAAAGCTTGGATTGCAGTTAGTTATCAACAACAAAGGATACACGTGATAGTGTTTTTATAGTCGGCCTTTCAGTTTGATTGCTGGACTACTAAGCAAAATTAAATTCTCCTGATCAGAAAAATGATTAGTGACCTGGTTTTCATGCCGAATGCACAACACAAGTGATCTCTGAAATCACTTCTACGTGGACCCAGAGACAATGGAGGAGACTTGGAAATTTCACCTAAGTGTTTTATAATGGTCCAAATTGTAAGAATCTTCACATATAAGAACATGCCACTTTACGCTGGGTGGCCAGTTTTGCAATGCATATTAGGAAATAGTGACCCACGTCACTGAGATTTCTCTGGCAATGTAATCCCAATATAAATTTCTTCCCATTGAGAATACCTCCAGTTCACATTTTTACAAGAGGAATCAAAGCTCTTTCTAGATAATTCCACTGAAGGTTTTTAAAGCATACACAATGTATTAGACCTCATTTGGAAAAAGCAGAAAGTTGGGGGAGATGTGGTCTCACCTTTTAAGGAGACTACGCTATCACAGAAGGTATGCAATATGGACAAAAAAGCAGGGGAGCCCAAGGGGTGTCTTAAGCATCCAATTGAGAAAACAAAAAGAAAGAGGGAGGACAGGGGAAGAAGTTCAATGACGCCACACAGAAGGAAGTAGGTAAATACAGAATGTGGGACATTCTACAGGACAACCGACTTGGTTTCTGTAAGAAGTCAAGAGCATGGAATAAAAAGTAAGAAAGGCTCTGCTTTTGACTGAAAAAGATACAAGATAAATAATGCACAAATGTAATATTTGGATCTTGTTTGGATCCTGATTCAGACAAATGAACTGCAAAATTTTATATTCAATTGGGGATCTCTAGTCATGCAGCAGGCATTTGATGACCCATAAAGATAATTGCTAATTTTCTTAGGCACGAGGGTGGCAACGTGGTTGTGTGAGATAATGTCCACGTTTTCCGAGAGGCATTCTGGAATGTTCAGGGTTAAACAACAAGACGTCTGGAATTTGCTTTAAAGTATTTTAGCAAAGAAAATAGGGAGAAAAGAGAAAGTGCATATGGCTAAATCTAGATAACTATTGATACATGGGGGTTCATAGTACTATACTCTCTACTTTGGGTATGTTTGCAAATTTCCACAGTAAAACTTAAACATATATAAACACACACACATACACACACACTAAAATGACATGGGGGTGGGGCACCAGGGTGGCTCAGGTGGCTGAATGTCCAACTCCTGATTTCAGCTCAAGTCATGATTTCACGGTTCGTGGGTTTGAGACCCTCGTTGGGTTCTGTGCGGACAGTGTGGAGCCTGCTCGGGATTCTCTCTCTCTTCCTCTCTACCTCCCCTGCTCATTCTCTCTCTCTCTCTCTCTCTCTCTCTCTAAACAAACAAACATTTTTACAAATGATACGGGCGGAGAAAGCACGAGGAGATAGGAAAGTCCACAGGTAGAAAGAGGCATTTGGGGAAACCTTGTATAATAGTTGTGATTTGGACAGGTAGGTGGGGGAAGGGGAAGAACTGTCTGCCTGGGAAATAGGATTTGCAATTTTTTTTTTTTTTTTGCAATTTACAAAAGATAAATAAGAACAAAAATGGGGGCACACTTAGCCAAAAACCTGCAGCTCAAAGGAGCAGCCCCTGTGAGGGGGAAGCAGTCCTGAAAATGGAGTCAAGATCAGAGCACAGAGGCCTTGAATGCCAGGCTGAGTTCACACTTAATTTGGTGAAAAGGAGATGGGTTTTTGTGCAAAAAAATCCCCAAGTACTTGCTTAAACTCAAGTACACGTGATTACTTCCTGGGCGCTAATGACGCAGGTCCCAGGCTTAACATGCACAAACTGGACATATTATCAGTTCTCCCACCTTCTTCCCCTATCCTCCTACCCATCCCACCCCTCTGTCTAAACCTATTTATCCTCCTTTATACTTAGGTCTGGATTAACGGAACCCACGTTGTCCCAGTCATCCAAATCCGGAAGCTCGAGGACACGCCCGAATTTTCCCTCCCTTGAACCTCCTGTTGGATCACCTGTCTGCCTTCGCTTGCTCATTCTCATCCGGGCTATGAACAACTCGCAGGTCTCTCCTTTCCAACTCACCGTTGCCAGAGGAACAGTCCCGACCGACTTCTCCCCACGTCCCTGAACAGCCCCAGCATCACCCACACGATCCAGCAAGTTATCCAAGGCAAAAAAAGTCAGGAGGTATCCTCGACAACCTGCTTTTAGTCCGCTTAACTCCCCTGCCCCAGGGCCCTAGTTTTCCTCACTAAGCCCTGTGGATTCAACCTCTTCAATACCTTTTGGTTTGGTCCACTTGGTGCCATCTCAGGTGACATCCTCGGACTGTGCTGTGAGAGCCTCCTCTCTGGTCTCCACTCACTCCTTGTGGCTCCTATCCGTCTATTCTCTGCAGGGCAGCCAGTTATCACTTAAAAGGCTTGCCTAGAAGTTACCACGGAGTCCTTTCTTCCCCTCGCCTCCCCTGCCACATGCAATTCATCAGTACGTTCTGCTGACCCTGCCTTACGACGTGCACAACCCACGCCGTTCTCTCCACCTCTGGTTCCGCCAGCCTGGTCTGAGCCGCGGCCATCTTTCACCTGAAGGCTCCCTCTGGTCTCCCTTCACCTCCCTGCACCTGAGAGTCAGCTCCACCCACCTGAAGTGTAAAGGGCTCGCACCTGCTCAAAACTCTCCAGGGGCTTCGTGTTACACTTGGAATAACATCCCAACGCCCCCCGGGGCTAGTAAGGCTCTCACAACCCGGCTGCCCCCTGTCCCTCGGGCCTCTTGTCCCCGCCTCTCTCTTCTCCTCCCCGGCCCAGCCACACGCTGCCTTCCTTTTATTCTTTGAACATACTAACTTTATTACCACCTTTGAGACGTGAACTAGCTCTTCTCTTCTTTCATGAATATTTTCTCCATGATCTCCACACGGTCAACTCCTTGCTGTAGCTAGTCGCATATCATACATCACTTCCTTAGGGATGCCTTTCACGGCCTAAGTTGGCCTCCTGGTCATGCTCTCCAAAATCCCACACTAGGTCTTTGCAGAACACTTATTACCATTTGATACTTTTCCTCTTTGGGTTCTATTTCTCTTTTACTTAGAAGACCCTGTGAAGGCCAGGAATGTATCCTGTTTACCACTGAATTTCAGGGACTGGATCTAGAATAGGGCTTGGCGGGGTGCCGGGGTGGCTCAGTCGGTTGAGTGTCTGACTTCAGCTCAGGTCACGATCTCACAGCTCGCGAGTTCAAGCCTCTCATCGGGCTCTGTGCTGGCGGCTCAGAGCCTGGAGCCTGCTTCGGATTCTGTGTCCCCCTCTCTCTCCGCCCCACCCCTGCTTGTGCTCTGTCTCTCTCTGTCTTTCAAAAATGAATAAACATTAAGAAAAATTTTAGAATAGGGCTTGGCATATTAGAAGGGGCTCAGTAAATATTTGCTGTATAGGATCTGATCACGTCCTCTTCTCTTTAAAATATTCCAAAGGTCTGTACTGAGTCTCAGGCACTCTCCCTTTCTGCCTCCACCCCGCACCACCCTCGCCCACCCTTCGTGCTACAGCTGCACTGGCTTTCGGTCTGTTAAGAGTGCCATCTCGCTCCTGCCACAGGGCTTGGCGTATTCCTTTCTATCCGGAGCATGATTTTTCCCCTTAATGCTTAGTTATCTCTCTCCGCACATCTTTTAGTGCCCAGCCTAAACATCCCTCTTGAAGAGCCACCTCTCCAGTCGGGTCTGCTATGATGATCTCCTATAGCAGCACATGCCTCACTTCTGTAGCTCCATCAGGATCATATCTTTAATTTATCTCTCTGATTGTTTTACTTGACTGGCATCTGTGTCTTCTTCTAGCCATATTTCCCGTGAGGGCAGAGGCTGTTCTTGGCATTGAAGGACTTTAAAGACCACTGTTAAAAAGGTCATTCTCCCAAGAAATGAAACTTAATGACAGTGGGGGTAGAGAAAATGAGAATTATTTACAAATTCCAATCTGAAAGTACAATAATGAACATAAACATTAATGCTCCTAAATATATAGCAAAAATTACATTCATGATGAAATTATGAGGCCTTTAATTGGATGATTTATGCTTTTTTTTAAGGTTTATTTTGAGAGACAGAAAGAGAGAGAGGGAGAATGAGCAGGGGAGGAGCAGACAGAGAGGGAGAAAGAGAATCCCAAAAAGGCTCCGAGCTCTAAGTGCAGACTCATGAACTGTGAGATCATGACCTGGGCCGAGATCAAGAGTTGGACACTTAACTGACTGAGCCACCCAGAAGCCCTGCTACTTTTTTAAGATAAAAATTTCAGAGGGGTGCCTGGCTAGCTCAGTTGGTAGAGCATGTGACTCTTGATCTTGGGGTCATGAGTTCAATCCCCACATTGGGCATAGAGCTCACACACTCACTCACTCACTCTCTCTCTCTCTCTCACACACACACACACACACACACACACACACACACACACGAAACTTTCAGGCGTTTCCAACTGGATTTTTTTTTTTTTTTTAAGATTGTGGTTTCCCATGTGAGTTACAAGAACAAAAAGGATTAAAACTCTCTAGTTTAACAGTTACTACTGTCAGGAATGTGTTTTGCCTCAACCACCAGCAGTAGTACATGATAAATACAAAGAAAAGACATTAATAATGTTTCCACACCTTTCCAAGCAGCCTTGACCAGAGACAATGATGTGCAAGGTAAACCATGATGTCATGAACTGCACAAGAACTAGCCTGAACCCGGAACACTTAAAGTAGGGATGCAAATAGTTAAAAACAATATTTTTAAGTGAAAAACCAAGGCTGGTTCTTGGCAGGGCTTAGCCAAAACATATTTCCCAACCTTCACTTTTCATCAAAGGCTTTCCTTTACTAAAGAATTATGCCTATAACCAAAACTGGAAGGATCACATGGTCCCTTTGAAATGAACTGCTACCAACCAAACACCTACAGGTAAGCACTGTTTCTCTTCAAAATGGACAAAACTCATTTTAGTGCGTTACATGATTAGCATCCTTGAAAAAGATGTGGTCTAGGATATCCGATCTTTTTAAAAGTCATTTTTAAAAATTCTGTTTCCTCATCGATTTATTGCTAGCCCAGCTTGTTAGCCCAACTTCTGAATATCTAAGGGCTCTCAACCCCTCATTAGTAGCTCAAACTTTGTCCGGGGACCTAATACCAATTAATTAATTAATTAATTTGTTTATTTATTAAAAAAATTTTTTTTAATGTTTATTTATTATTGAGAGACAGAGAGACACAGAGCATGAACAGGGGAGGGGCAGAGAGAGATGAGACACAGAATCCGAAGCAGGCTCCAGGCTCTGAGCTGTCAGCACAGAGCCCGACACGGGGCTCGAACTCACGAACCGCGAGCCCATGACCTGAGCTGAAGTCGGACACTCGACCGACTGAGCCACCGAGGTGCCCCATAAATTGCACACGTAGTCTTATTCCATTTGGATCTTTCTTAACAAATTTAAATTGTTCCTACAAGCAATTGAATCTAAGGTAAAACCTATTTAAGGGGCTCCAGAGCACCATTCTATGGCTTATTAGGAACATACTTTTTACTTTGTTTGTCTTTGACCCAGGGACCTGAAGCAGCTGGGTGGTCCTGGTGGAACCCTGCACCTCAACATCCCTGGTGATGGCTAAGATAGGACTGGAGACTTATTGTTATAGTTCGCTCTCCCCTGGGAATATCCCTTAACATTCGTCTTCACCCCGCCTCCTGGGCATTTGCTCTTGGCTCCAACTCTCTCTGTATGTCGATCTTGGCCGGCTGGGTGGAGGGGTCCTCTTTACTCCCCTCTCTCTTCTGCACAGAGAGGGCACGTTGAGTGGGAGTCTATCACCCTGTGCCCATTTAATGAGTGTCTATCAAAGACCCACTGGGCTCAATGGGACAATTCCCAGGGCGGTACAAGTGAGGGAAATCAGGGCGTGAAATTCATGGTTCTCGCCCTCACAGGGTAATTATATTTTTTCCCATGACTCATGGATAAGACACACTGAAGATGAATGGTAGAACAGAAAATACACGCCTCTCCATCCACTTCTTTTGGATCTCTGAGGAGACTCGAGCATTCAGTATTAATACGTCAGGCGGAAAGTAGCCTAGAGAAAAGGATGTCTCATATTGCTTCTATCCCAGGCAGGAAGACTTCCAAAGACTTTGGACATATGGCCATATTACAAGTGCTCACAAAAGTAACCTGACACAGGACAGGGTTATCCACACCACCACCCTCATTGTATAGTTAAGGGCCTCTTCCCTCTGAGCGGCAAAGCCCAGACAAACATATAATTTCTGCTGTGCCATGGGGCTTCAAAAGGGTTTTGAGGAACAAAAAAAGCCTCTGCTTTCTCACCAGCAAATGTAAATAGTGACCAAAATAGTACTAGAAAGTAAGCTAGGGTCGGAGATGTCTGGGCCTGCTCTAATTTTCACTTTTGACGAGAACATGTGAGCAAGTCTGTCCTCTGTGTAGGTGGGTGTTGTGGGGGACACTCGAAAGCAAGGGCTGGATGGGGCTCAGAGCTGCACTGTCACCAGCACGGAGCTACAAGGGAGCTTGCGTTTACGCCAAAAATCACCCGTGCCCAGCGGAGGTAGCTAATGCTGGGCCAGGAAGGAAGTAAACAGTGGGCATAAAAACCAGGGAAGGCACAAAAGAAACGGGAAAATAGTAAGTCTTCAAAGCAGGGCACACGAACAACCCAGACCACTCTATAATCTCCACACGGCAATCATGCTCACTTTTCCTGTGTGCTTTTCTGGTTTCTGCACTTGATGGGAAGGTAGGTAGATGATATATGGCAAGTGGGTATTTTGGTAGCTTTATGGAAATGCGTAATAAAGGATGTGAGGAGAGTATGGCTTTCTAGCAGATAGTAGTGGTCTAGGGTGTTACCAGGTATGCAGACAATTAGAACCTGCTGATATAATTAAAATTATTACGGAGCCTTCCACAACTGCTGTTTGTGTTTTGGGGCACGACAAGCCCAAATCTGCAACGGATACAAATTATATTAACTTTAGAAACAAAAACATAAGAAAATCTAAATGCGGCCTTTGGAGGAAAGCCTGCACTACCTAAAGAACGGCTTAGAAGTTATTTTAAGAGCTATACCAAATTACTGTGCTATCCATCGGTCCCTATAAACACACACCCAGGTGTTGCAGAATTCAATGATTTCATGAATACAGTCTATTCGTACCCCTCAAATTCTTTAATCGCTATTATTTCCTTCCATGTCAAGTCAGTTTACTTTCCTTCTTCCCTTAGTTCCTCTCTGAGGAGCTGTAGAACACTTGAGAGAATACTACGTCTTCTAATTTTGGGCGACCTTCATTTGTGCACCCCAGCTTCTTAGCCACCGTTCCCCAGGGGACTCTGGCGGTTCTCTAACCCCCAAATATGCTCCTCATCTAAATTATGCAAGCACCTTCTACCTTCTCCACTTCAGAAAGAATTTGATGTTTCCCCAGAGAATATGTCCCTTTGAGCTCCAAACATAACCCTTCTCTCTCTCTCTCTCTCTCTCTCTCTCCCTCCCTCTTTCTCTCTTTTCCTTTGCCCACAATGTAAATGTGTAACATTTTTAAGGCAATTCTGTTTGTTACATCTAACTTACTTGGGGTTGTGATAACCCAACTGATGGAAATGTAAAAAAAGGCGAACCAGATATTTTACAAAATTCCTTTCTTTCCTCATCTATTTGATATCAAAAATTTTACCCCTGACTTGACAATTATTGGCCATTTACATAAAGGTGAACATCACCTAACAGTACCTGTATCTATCAGTTCACTCTTGTCCCATTATCTATGGATTTCAGAACCTGACCCAGTCCTGGACTTCCTCTTTCCCAGCTCCCGCAATCACATGACCTCAAGGTCCTCATTAATCAGCCACCAGTGTCCCTAATCACCTCTCAGTTCCTTTTTATTCTTTTTTTAATGTTTACTTATTTTTGAGAGACAAAGAGAATGAGTGGGGGAGGGGCAGAGAGAGAGGGAGAGAGATCTGAAGTAGCCTCTGCACTGTCAGCACAGAGCCCGACACGGGGCTCGAACTCACGAACCATGAGATCAGGACCTGAGCTGAAGTTGGACGCTCAGCCAACTGAGCCACCCAGGTGCCCCTATCTCTTAGTTCCTTCTTTTCCTCTCCGCTGAAAACCTTAACTTCACCTCCATTTTGGCGATGCGTTCTACTGCTAGATCATACATGTATTTTATTATTTAGAATTGGTGCATGTCTAAAATCTCAAGTTAAGCAAGCCCATATGCTGATCTAGTAGGAGGAACAACATCATCCAAGGTTTATACACGAGGAAACAGTGGGTGTAGTTAGGCAATAAAAATCGTCTACTCTGGTTGACGCCTAGGGTACACGTGGAAACAGAAGATGAGAGCAGATGGGCCAGTGGAGCTGTTCGTGTCTCCCTGGGTGGTGAGGAACATTTGAAAGCTCCTCGGTAGGGGAGTGATATGATGACGTGTGTTTAGATCTATGGCCGATTCATGTGCTCTGCTGATACACGGAGTTGGACGGGAAAGAGGAAGGAGACTCAGGAGGGGTCCGGGAGAAGGGGCATAAGCATAAATCAGACAGAGGGAATGCTAATAGAATGAACAGAAAAGGTTAATTTAAGGCCCAGAAACAACTGGCTTTGTGGAACAAGGGAAGAAGTCAGCTGAGAATCTCAGTATAATTTAAGCCCTGAGCAGTAAGAGTGAGAAGGAAGTATGCTGAGTTCTAGATGCCAAGATCATCTGTAAAGAGGTGTCTTCAGTCTGGAACTTGAGGGAAAATCAGGGTCAGCAGTTCTGCAGACAAATGAGGGTTGGAATTATAGGAGCGATTGCTTTTGCGGAGGGAGAAAGAATGAAGGAAAAAATCAGAGACCACTGGTGTGGAATTTATACTGAGGGCTCCCAAAGAGAGAGGAAGAGCCAGTGAATATACCCTTCGGAGATATTTTAAGGGTAGATGGAGTGCAATCGGGGAGCCAAGGAAGGAGAGAATTTCAAGGACGTGGTTATCAGAATTGGATGCTGTTCAGGACAGTCGGTGAAGAGTCACAACTGATGCCACCCTCTCCGTCACCAGGCATAATCACCAGGCATAATCACCAGGACAACTACCAGCGCTGACAGCAAAATCCAGAGAAGTTCATCATTTCTAAGAATGTGGTTTCATTAGTTGGTAGATGTAAATGCCAAATCCATCTCTTCATTCAACAAATATTTACTGAGTCTTACTATTTGCCAATACTGAACCGGGCACGGGTCGAAAGCAAAGAACAAGAAATAACGCACAGTGAGAAAGCAGAGGGCAGGCACAGCTCTACTCTCGTAAGAATTTGGGGCTGTAATGGGCTGAGAGGGGACAGTGGTCTAGGTGGGGGAATGAGTCAGAGTCGAATCAAAGTTTGTTTCTTTGGGGGAAGAACTGAATCTGAACGAGATTATTTTACCTTGATGGGTCTGTCCAAAATACTATATTGTGCTAACTGTAGCGTGGGACCTTTTCACCAGCTATAACAATGTTTCCATTGGAAAATGTGTTCAGAGTTTCCGTTTGGGATGCAAGGAACACATCTTTGTCTACAACAGCCTTGGTAGTGTCATCAATTCAAATTTCGGGAGTAACGGTGGAAATGAGAGGATTATGAGACCATGAGGGCAGAAACAGAGAGCATGATGCCATAAAGGGGCATTGCAGGGGACGATGTGATTCTGAGGGCCTTGCTGGCACCATGATGGGACAAGGAGGCACAGGAAATGGGAGACTGGGGATCATGCTATCACCACAGGTCTGGACTCTAGAAATTATTGCTGTCATAACCTTTAACTTAAAAATCGCGTTTCATACCTATAGAAGCCAGGAGTCTCTAAGAGAATTGACATTCTCAGCTGCAATAAAATTTACGTTTACATGTTCCATTTTACTGAACTCCCAGAAAAATGCCACCTGGGCTCTCCTCAGGAAATGTAATTTGCTCAGCTAAATACACATGTAGATTTTAGGACTTCTTACTATGTCACACTGAAAAGTTTTTACTGTGAACTTCAAAACTTGCCCTGGCCCCGGAAACAGCCTTTGAAAGGATGTCATGTGCCTCAGGCAAGTGACTGGATGGGCAGTACACAGCTCACACATACTCTCTTTAAACCATAATGATCTCACAGATATGAAAACATGTTAGTCCCAGAAGAGAGAGAAGAGTTCCAAAAAGAAACTAGAAATGGAACACAAATAAGGTTTTAAACTTATCTGATGATTTCCATCAAATGGAACAAAACGCCATAATATGACCGCTGTACTTAATTTTTATCCATTCTTTTGATTAGTGATGTTTCCTCTCTGCCTTTTGAATCCTGGCTCTTCCTTCTGGCTCCAGGGCTTAGCCTAAAGGCCGGTATTTGAAAGTACATATTCTCATTCTGTGTCCCCCAGCATCGTAGATATACTTTATAGATGCCATATAATAAATACAAAGCTCTGCTTTGAAAATTTCTTTTTCCCAAATCCTTTTCTCTAGACTCAACTGGCTTTCAGGTTTTAATTTTCCTGAACTCGATTTCTTGGAAGACCAAGAGCTAGAGAGTTTGTGCCCAGGTGAAGGCACGGCTGGCTGAAGGCGGAAATTGTTTCAAAGGGTCCCTGGCTTCTCGGACAGAAAGAAACGAAACAGAAGCAGGGGAGCCGACGTCTATCTTGTCCACCGACAATCATTTAGTTGGCAGACCCGAGATAAGCATTTGTAGAATCTGACCCTAAAAAAACAAAGGGAGCCACAGAAATTTTTTTTTCTGACGATGTTTCTCTATTAATATAACACTTGACTCATCGGTTAAGCCTCCGATTTCGGCTCAGGTCATGATCGCACGGTTGGTGAGTTCGAGCCCCGCGTCGGGCTCTGTGCTGACAGCTCAGAGCCCGGAGCCTGCTTTGGATGCTGTGTCTCCCTCTCTCTCTGCCCCACCGCTGCTTGTGCTCTGTCTCTCTCTCAAAAATGAATAAACATTAAAAATTTAAAAAAAAGACAAACTTGACTCATCTCTTCAACCCTTCCAAACTTGACTCAGTGAACGTGCTGGAATTTAAGGTGGTATTTTGCTAGCTCTTAAGTGGAAGTAGCATTTGCTATTTGAATTTCAAGAAAATATTTACTATATTCCCAAGGAATACAATCAAGGATTTCTTGCCAAGAGCCTCCTTCCACTCATCCCATGAGGGAGACAGACTCTTTTCAATAAAATCAACAGAATCGAGGAGGATGTGGTTTAACTATTTTTTTTCTTCTTTCTTGTCTTTTTCTTTTTTGACATAGTTGTTTATGTTTACTGATAAAAATGAAAGGAATTTTTATGGCATGAACTAATCTAGCCTCGACGAGATGAAACAAAAACTTGGATAAACATCAGAAGGAGAAAGGAAAGGGAAATCCAACTTTTTAGAGCTTCTAGATAGTTTAAGGATTGCGACTGAGAGAGGACCAGACCAGAAAATGTTCTCATCTTGGGGCGAAGCCTGTAAGCACGATTGTTCTTTTAGCCCTAAAAAGTTTGTCAAGTGTTTCCACATGAAATTGTCAGGGAAATGCTCTTCCTGATTGGCCTCAGCAAGGCCTAGAGAGAAAGGGGCAGAAAGGGAGGAGTGGGGAGGTAAACCTTAGGCCTCACTCCGAAACATCATGAAGACTCGAAGAAGTTTTAGATGCTGAAGAAGTTAAACTGCTTGTTTTCTCCGCATATGTGGTGCCATACCATTTTAAGAAGAAAGTGCTTCCTAAAGTGAACTGTGTGTATATATATTATATATTGTATATATATATAAAGTCAACTATATATAACGTATATATAATAAATATATATAAACTATATATATAGCTTATATATTTATTACTTATATATTTATTATATATTACTTATATATTATAGTATATATTACTATATACTATAGTAATATATATTACTAATACACACACACACACACACACACATATATAACTTATCTATTTAAATTCATTTATTTATTTTGAGAGAGACAGAGAGAGTGCGATCAGGGGAGGAGCAGAGAGAGAGGGAGGGAGAGAGAGTATCCCAAGCAGGTTCTGTGCTACCAGCACAGAGCCAGATGTGGGGCTTGAACTCACGAAACTGCAAGATCATGACCTGAGCTGATATAGAGTTGGACGCTTAAGACCCTGAGCCACCCAGGTGCCCTGTGAACTGTATTTTTATTACTTCATACAGCTCGTGCAGAGGTGGGCACGAGGCCTGGGTTTATTCAGCAGCCAACATCTGGTGGGTTGACAGATAAACGCTGAGTGACCACGTGTCTCAGCCACTGGGCTCGGTTCTGGGGATGGCAGCCAGTGGCCCTGTTCTCATGGGGCTCGGAGGCCAAGGGGAAGTGCAGAGAAGGATAGCGGTCCCAGGTCATGTGTGTCCGTGTGACATTGGGCGAATCAGAGGGCACAAGAGGAGCAAGAGGGATGGAAGAGAAGCCAGTCTTGGGAGGCTGGAATGGCCAAGGAAGTCTTTCTAGGGACAGAGACATCTGAGACGAGACCTGCAGGATGCACAGGAGTTGGGCAGGCAAAGGGGTAAAAGTTGAGGATGAGAGAAGCTCAGTAGAGCTTCAGAGTTAGAGGGTGAGTAACGGCGGGAGCATGGGGCCGAGGGAGGCGAGGGAGGCGAGGCGAGAGGTGGCAGAGTCAGGCTGGGCAGGCGTAGAGTCTCGTGAGCCTGGTTGGTGCATCTGAGCTGCATCCTCGGGCTCATGGGGGCCCAGGGCAGCAAAAATCACTCTGGGTGTGGTGTGGAGGAGGGACTGGAGGGGAGAATGCAGCCTGCTGAGGGGAGTCAAGCTGGTGGGTCCCCGCACTGGGGGAAGGGTCTCGTGGGTGCAGAGAAGAGGGTAAGACAAAGTGAAGATCGGAACCAGGGGATCGGCTGCCTGTGGGAAGGAGGGAGAGACAGCCATTAACTGCACTTGGGAACACAGGAGCAGAATCAGGTACGAGGGGCTTGGGTAATCATCTCAGTTTTGGACATGGTTAGGTTTTCAGATTTTTGTAGGACATGTCAAAATCTGTATAGATAACCAAGAAGCTTCCAGAAAGATCTGGAATGCAGTAGGATCTGAGAGATCTGGGGTAGAGATAGAAAGTTGCCAGTTTTCTTTTTTTGAAGTGTATTTATTTACTTTGAAGGCGTACGAGAGAGTGTGCTCACGAGCAAGAATGGGGGAGGGGCAGAGAGACAGAGAGAGAGAGAGAGAGAGAGAGAATCCCAAGCAGGCTCCATGCTGTCTGCATAGAGCCTGGTATGGGGCTCAAACTCACGAACCATGAGATCATCATCTAAGCTGAAATCAAGAGTCTGAGGCTCAACCGAGGCTCAACCGAGGCTCAACTGAGCCACCCACGTGTCCCGAAAGTTGCTTGTTTTCAAAATATAGATGGTAGTGGCCAAGACTGCCTATGTGAGATCATCGAGCCTAATTAGAAAGAGAAGCCCAGAACAATCCCTTTGAAGAACATTGGGGTCTGAGGGCAAGAGAGGCCCATTGATGTGACGGAGGGGGTACTGCCTTCCACTGCAGGGGAGTCAAGCAGATAAAGACAGAGTCTGGTGGATTTAGCGAAAGGAAGCCACGGGCAACCCAAAGATCAGTTTCTGTGGAGTGATGGGGACGGAAGTAAAAGAACAAAAAAATGAGTAGGAATGAAGCAGAGATGGTCACTAAAAGGGGAAGCGGGTCAAGAGAGGTTTACTTACTATGGGTTACATTTGAACAGACTTGAATTCTTACTGCACAGCGTCTCTTGAAAACATAATTTAATGATCACGTAGTAGGACTTCTTAGCAGAAGACACTATTCTAAATGCTTTTCAAGCATTACCTCATTTTTAATTCTCACAGAAATGCCTATAAGTTGTATTATCACTTCCACTTTTTTTTTTTTTTGAAACGAGGAAACTGAGGCACAGAGCGGTTAAGTAGCTCGTCTGAGGCCCCATGGTTTTGAAATTGTCGAGCCAAGATTTAAAACCCGGCAGTCGGGCTCCACAACCCATGTGATTAAGCCCCATACCTCTCTTTAACACAAAACATGCAGGATAATCCAAGAGGATCCTTTGAGCCTTAGAGAAACGAAAACAGTGGTAACATTAAAAAGATCGGGTTTCACGTAACACTTCACAGTTTGGCAAAGGGCGAAAAATCACTCAAAGTAATCCGGAGCCCGCCATCTTCATTCCACTGTGCTAGCATCCTTCCAAAATTAAAAACCTCTGCTGCCAAGGTATTGACCCCTTTTATTCATTCATTGGTCATCTGACATCACACGCATAAAACCATTTGAACTAAATGGATTCCCACAATGATTGGTTTCCTCTTGCAGAACAAATTCCCCGGCCTCCTCACCAACCCATCTTGGCCCAAGTGTCTTTGCCGACCCCTCCACACATATAAGGCCAAAGCGATCGTTACTCGTCAACATTTCCTGCCTCTGGAATGCTCTTGAGATTAGGTGAAGTGTTTAGAACGGTACTTTTTAAATCATGACCTCTTTTCCAAATTGGCCTTGAACATCCTGTTTCCAAGGACAGCTAAAGATAATTTTTAAAAGATCACAGCAAGCACCAAAGCCAACTAGCGGAGGAAATGTTGCTTAAACGGTTCAGACGAGAAATGGCTTTGCTGAGCCCCACTCTAAAAGCCACGGGGGAGATTCTGCCGGGGTCACACAAGGGGCCACAGAAGAAAGAGTGTGAGGAAGATGCCCATGCCTTCTGGCAGCTCACTTACATTTCAAAGTAAAAATAGCACCTCCATGTCCATGTGTGTTTGAGCACGTGGAGTAGGAGCGAAACACCACAGCCTCGAAAGGCTTGGGGCTCAAGCGTTCACGCTGCCGACGGCCGCGTGGCCAGGCTCTTCCCCTCGCGTGGGCTCGAGATTTTTATTTGCGGGATGGGGGACGAGGATGGGGAGAATAGGAGGTCAGTGAGGTCAAGGGGACCAATTCGCTAAGATTCTTTCCCGGTTTAAGACTCCAGTGATCAGGGGCACCTGGGTGGCTCGATTGGTTGAACGTCCGACTCTCGGTTTTGGCGCAGGTCGCGGCTTTGTGATTTCGAGCCCCACGTTGGGCTCTGCGCTGACAGTGCAGAGCCTGCTTGGGATTCTCTCTCTCCCTTTCTCTCTCTGCCCCTCCCCTGCTCACGCTGTCTCTGTCACTCTCAAAATAAATAAGTTAAAAACCAAAAGACTCTGGTAATCAATGAAATCGTATGGGACTATGATTTCAGTTTGTAGAAGAGGAAACCATTTCACACGAATCCACTATATTGAATACTCTGCTCATTAAGCTTTGTTAAGAATACAGGAGTGAGGACATGATGTCTGAGAACAGGGAGATGGTGAGCTCAAGTGGAAACCTGTCATCAAGAAGAAAAATCAGAAGAAAAACTCAGCTAGAGGGGACATGACACAGGATCTGATAGACAAGGCTGTTATTTTAATTGCTCAGAGCTCAGGATCAGTTTTTTTTTTTTTTTAATGTGTATTTATTTTTGACACAGAGAGAGAGACAGAGACAGAGACAGAGCATGAGCGGGGGAGGGGCAGAGAGAGAGAGGGAGACACGGAATCTGAAGCGGGATCCAGGCTCCGAGCTGTCAGCACAGAGCCCGACGCAGGGCTCGAACCCACAGACTGTGAGATCATGACCTGAGCCGAAGTCGGACGCTTAACCGACTGAGCCACCCAGGCGCCCCAGGATCAGTTTTAATGAAAGCACATTAGGCCAAGAAGTGAAATGGTAGACTGGTTAAGAGGGGCCACAGCAAAGCTGATTCCATGGAAGAATAGCCACTGTTAAGGCTGGGAGGGATTTGGGGTTAAGTAAGCGTACATCTTTGGCCTCTCCAAAAAAGCATATGCACTAGTATTGAATCATATACTACATACAGTGGGTTCAGAGAAGAATAAATACATGGTCCAATGTAGGTCACAACCCATCTTGTGATGTTAATAGTGAACTTGTTCTATATTCCAACAGGAGCCCAAACTGTTGCTGTACCCTTCCTGTGGTAGATTAAAACTTACAATGAGGGGCTATTTATTAACTATGCCAAAGGAAAAAAACAGGTCAAACTCAGACCTTGTAGACTTTGCAGATACTATTTAAAAATAAAACAAAACCAGATAAGCCGGTTTGGAAAACAGAGAGGAAAGTAAATAGATCTCTGAGGGACACAGGTAATATTTGCTAAAATTTGAAATAGTTAAAAAATTTTTTTTCAATGTTTATTGATTTTTGAGAGAGAAAGAGACAGAGCACGAGCGGGGCAGAGAGAGAGGAGACACAGAATCCAAAGCAGGCTCCAGGCTCCGAGCTGTCAGCACAGAGCCCGACGCGGGGCTCCAACTCACAGACCGCGAGATCATGACCTGAGCTGAAGTCGGCCGCTAAACCGACTGAGCCACCCAGGTGCCCCAGAGTTCAGTGCCTTTTCGTAATTCTTAAATATGCAAGCGCTTCTTTGGGGTGTCCTCAAGGTCAAAAGAGAACACAGAATATAATGGTTTTATTCCACTCTAAAAAAAAAATTTTTTTTAATGTTTATTTTTGAGCGAGAAAGAGACAGAACGCAAGTGGGGGAGGGGCAGAGAGAGAGAGGGAGACAAGAATCCGAAGCAGGCTCCAGGCTCTGAGCTGTCAGCACAGAGCCCGACGTGGGGCTCGAACTCAGGAACCACGAAATCATGACCTGAGCCGAAGAGGGACGCTTAACAGACTGAGCCACCCAGGCGCCCCTGAAATAGGTTTTAAAGCAACAATGAAATACCAAGACAAAAACACACAAAACCTGGCAGGTCCAGCTGGGGTCCGGTCAGAGCTGTAGAGGAAAACAACTTTACTGGGGAGAAGAACTCTGAGAAGCCGCCAGTCTCTGGATGAGAAAATGCAGGTCAGCATCGCTTTTGCCTTTGGAATGAATCTGCCACGAGGAATGGCAAGAATATATGATGGAAAAAGAGCCATTGGGATGAAAAGAAAAATAATGCTTGTTTCTAAGAATGCTGCTGCTTTGTTTTATGAACTAGTCTATTTGTTTTGGCTGCAACTAAACTCAAGAATGTTTTCTGCATATTTTACAGCGGAGTTTATAGACATCAAAGGAACAATCTCTCCTTTCATCATTATTTACACATAAAAATAATGCAATTTGCGGTGCATGGAACATGTTACTTCTTAAAAAGCTCTCGAGTCTAATTTATTAATTGCTTGAGATTTAAAGTTAAACAAGGGTGAGATGCAAATCACATGTTACTCTGAAATATTGTACCACCAAATCTTGTTTTATTAATGAGGTGGTGAACAGCTATATGAATATTTATTTAGGTGGTTAGAGGGCTTGATGAAGAATCCTAGAGCAAGTGACAGAAACATAAAAGCAAAAGCGTTCTGCCTCTCTTGAAGGAAATGGGGGCTGTTTCTTTGTTTTTAATTCCACTTTTTCCTGTCTGCTTCCAACATTAAAGCATTCCTGTAACCCACCAACCACCCCAGATCTCTTGCGCTCCAAATCTTGGTTTCAGCTGCTACTTCTGTGCCGTGGTAGCAACAGTCTCCTAGTGACAACCTGAAAGTGACATTTTGGTCTTTCCTGACGGCTCAACAGCATCACGTTAGTTCTTTTTTTCTTTTCTTTTTAATTGTATGCGTTTGGAAAACACAATACACGTACAAAAACTAGATTTATTTGGATTCATTTACTGATTTTGATTTAGTTCCTTAGATATTCCGGTAAAGCTATCAATGAACTCTCTACATTCTATGTTTCCTTATGCAACAAATTCCCTAAACACACACACACACACACACACACACGGCAGAATGAGCTAGGCGTGTCTTAAATTTTGTTCCATGATTTATAAGTCACATTTATGCAGAATAAACAATGATAATACAACTGTTTATTCACAGCTTTACCCTGTTCTCACTAAGAATATGTAATCACTGCTGGAAAATGTACATGTAGGTACATATGTATGCACACTCATTCTATCTTTTTTGGAAAAGTATATACACACCAACACACACATACACAAATACATACACTCACATACATATATACATCCACCCTATTTCCTTTTGTGAAAAGCTACCCAAATCTCAACCTATACCTATCAACATGGAATCATATAAAATAGAGTCAGATAAACTTAGGAAGTCAGGTGTTACACTTCTGTAGCAACAAAGTTGATGACAAACAAAGTCTCACCAGGCATCGGGATCCAGGGGCCCTTCCTCCCACCCCTGTCTAGCCTCCTCCCTGTGCACCGTGGCCTCCCCACCTGCTCTCAGAGCTGCCGGCCCTGCCCCAGCTCTGTGCCCCACGCCCCTAAATACCCTGTAGCTCTCTGCTCCAAATACCACTTCCTAGTCCGACAAATGAGATGATCTCATCTAATTGTTGGGAAGAAAGTCTGATTAAACAATCTCACATTAGAGCGTGAACAACTTCACGTGCTTTTTTAGTATGTTAACACACCAAGGATGTCTGCGTCTTAAAAGAGGAGTTTGCCAACCCAAAGCCTTAGATATTTAACTGCAGTTTGTGTGTGTGTGTGTGTGTGTGTGTCCCTACTTCTTCTAAATGCAAGGTTGGTGATGATATGCTTAAAACTGCCTTTAAAAAATACAACAATAGACTCAAAACAGCATTTAATAATGAGAAATTATATTCTTTAAATCAACTAAGTCCACATTTTGGGGTGCCCACTAATGTGGGTGCTATGCAGAAACCAGAAACAATGAAAGAATCAGTAAGTGTTGAGAGCTTCATGAAAGTAGAAGGTCCCCGGGGAGGGGCAGTCAGAAAGGCTTCCTGGAGAAGGCAGGTGGGACCCTGAGATGGCTTTGCTAATACTTGACAAGTCTGAGCGGTGGAGAAGAGGCTGCAGCATGAATGGAAGGTACACGGCATGAATGGAGGCCAGACGGAGGCATGGACACGGACTTGGGAGCAGGGAGACCGGTTGGCTAGAACAGAATGTACATGTGGAGAAATACTGACAAATCTGGATGGGCTTTGAAAGCCTGGCAGAAGGTGTGGATCTTGCATTAGAAGCAACCCTCTGAATTCAGTCTCCTGATGTGACCTTCCAAGAAATTAAAACATCAGCAAAGCACAGAAAGTGAAAAATAAAAAGCCCCATCCCCCCAAATGGCCACTTGCGCCGTCTTGAGACCCATCGGAGCAAATTTAAATGTATGACAGTCTTTTCACGCACAACATGCTGGCGATCTTGTCTCATTTCCCATAGAGACCTACTTCATTCTTTTCCAATGGCCTCGTGGTACTCCTTTGTATGGATGTGCGTACCCCAATTCATAGTTTTCCCTAGCTTTTCGCTCAAGGAATGCTACAAAGATAGTGCCTGTCTTCGAAGGTGTGTCCACAGATCACTTCCTACCCGCGGAACTGCTGAGACAAAGGCTGTGTGCTTGTAAAGTGTCTGCCTTCCACAGAGGCTGCCCCCGCTTATGCTCCAACAACTGTGCATTATCAGGTATTTCTTCAAATTCAAAATTTATGCCTATCAAGTGGCAGCCGAGCCCTTCAAAACTTTGCAGTTTCGATTTACATTTCTTTAATTATGAATGAGAATTAGCATATTTTTCACAGGTTTGCTGGATATTGAATTTCGGGTCCATATCCTTTGCTTTTTTTGGTCCACTGGCTTGTTAGTCTCTTCCTATTGATTTCCAGGCACCCTTGGTAAGGCAGGGAAACCAGCGATTTAAGATTTCTCTGGCAGAGTTCTTCATACTGGACTGTGCAAGAGACTTTTGGCAGGGACGCCCAGCTGAGAGGAGGCTGTTTTCAATCAAGCGCAAGTTGAGAAGGGCTCTGAAGAAGGGTCAGAGCAGAGGAATAAGAAATATATTCTAGCATTCTGGTGACAGACCAGAATGGGATGAATTGGGATGAAGGATAAGAAAGGACAAAGATGACCCCAACATTTCTACAAGGAAACAGAAAGATTGGGGGTAGCCCCGATAGACTAAAGAAGAGCCAGTTTGGAAGGGAAGATGCTAATCCAACGTTGTAGTTACTGCGTCTGAAATAGTAGTGCATTCTCTAAATGAAGCTGATTTACAGGCAGTGTGAGATACAGGACAACTGGGAACCAGGCTGAGGCTTCTGGGAAGCATCCCTGTAGAAGTGACAGCTGAAGTCACACGGGGGATGAGCTCATGGAGGAAGGGAAAAGGAGAAGCAAAGCCGGTGACACAGACTCGGGGAACACCCGCAGGGAGGAAGAGAGACCAGTAGAAGAAAGAAATAAGAGAAAGGCCGTCTAAACTGGGGGAAGAGTGAGTTTCGAGAGCAGCGGTTAGCAAACTATGGCCAACGGGCCCAATAAAGTTTTATAAAAATAAAGTTGTATTGGAGCACAGCCACGCCCATTCGTTGATATCGTCTAAGGCTGCCCTCACACCACAGAAGAAACAGCTGAAGAGCTGCCACAGAGACCATATGGCCCACAAAGCCTAGAATATTGACTATCTGGCCCTTTACAGAAAAAGTTCACCAGTCTCTGTTCTGGAAGGAAAACCGTTGGTCAATATGGTCAAGTGCTGCACTGAGTCAGCGGATGAGTAGAAATGGGAAAACACCACTGAATTTAGAGAAGAGGTAACAGGTCACTTTGTAAACTTCCCATATCATGTTGGGATTGGAAAAGGGACGCTAAGGGAACATCTGGAAGAGTTGAATCATATAGCACATACCCAAAAAAGCAAATCAAGTGGCTGGTCGGCAGCTAGCGAGAGAAGCGAGAGGGACAACAGAATGCTGTTTATCCACCTGTCCATCCATTTCCTCCTGGTTTTAAGAAGGTGGAGCAGCACCATGTGCGTGGTGACTGAGAATTGGAAGTTGGTTTCATCGAGAAAGTAGGGGCAAAGGAACTCTTGTAGCAGCAGTATTCTAGTAGATATTGAATAACTGGCTCTCAAAGTCTTTGTAGCAGTGCGCACGGATTTCCACGGTGCACATATTCCAGCTGTCAGAATTCATAACAGTGTAACAATCAGCTGGCTCCAGCTAGTACAAGCCTGGGCCAGCACACCGACTGGGTGTTGCTGTCACCCATGCTGATGGTGGCGGAGAAAGTACAGAAGACAAGGGCAACAAGGTGAATTTTTTTTTAATGGAGTCTTTTTTGCGGTTTTTAAATTATTATTATTTTTTTTTCAACGTTTTTTATTTATTTTTGGGACAGAGAGAGACAGAGCATGAACGGGGGAGGGGCAGAGAGAGAGGGAGACACAGAATCGGAAACAGGCTCCAGGCTCTGAGCCATCAGCCCAGAGCCTGACGCGGGGCTGGAACTCACGGACCGCGAGATCATGACCTGGCTGAAGTCGGACGCTCAACCGACTGCGCCACCCAGGCGCCCCTAAATTATTTTTTAAATGTTTATTTATTTTTGAGAGAGAGAGCGAGAGAGCGAAAGAGAGAGAGAGAGAGAGAGAGAGAGAGAGAGAGAGAGAGAGAGAGCACAGCCGGGGAAGGAGCAGAGAGAGGGAGACACAGAATCGGAAACAGGCTCCAGGCTCCGAGCTGTCAGCACAGAGCCGAATGCGGGGCTCGAACTCACGAATCGCGAGATCATGACCTGAGCCTAAGTCGGACGCTTAGGTGACTGAGCCACCCAGGCACCTCAACAAGTTGAATTCTTTAGGAATAAATCCTGGGAAGGAGATAGTATTATGATTTGTAAAAGGAAGAGGCATAAATTTCACTATTGATAAGCAGTAAAAGAGAGGTTTATCAAGACTCACCCGAGACTCAACAGAAACCCAGGTTCTCTGCTCGAGAGAGACAGAGAGAGAGAGAGAGAGAGAGAGAGAGAGAGAGAAAGGAGAGAGAGAGAGAGAGAGAGAGAGAGAGAGAGAGAGGACAAACAGCCAATTAAAGACATCACAAAATTATTTAATATAATGAATATATGAAATCATGATCAAGCCTTCTAACAATTAAAATTCTTTCTAACCCAGTGCTTCTGAATATACACATGTATGTGAATATATATAATTATGTGTATATACACATATGTATACACATAGTAATTGTTCCGTATTTTTGGTTGTGGAGGCTTACGGTTAATGTATTTCAGTGCTCGTTATATTCATCATACTGACTTTGTAATAGTTTCTGATATAGTTCAGAGGTATTAAAGATTAAAATATTTCTAAATAGTTATTTTTTAAGTTTCTAAAATATAAAATAAACTGATGCAGATATATTCCGATATTTGATTCACCAAAGCAATTCATACTTTGGGTCATGCAGCAATAAAATTCATGTAGTGACTTCCAAAGAGTTTACCCAGCCGTTGGTGAAGAAGAATCTGTTTTCACCTATATTCTTTGAATCACTCTCAGTCATTCACGCATTCCTTCATCGAACCCTAATTGATCCCTTAGTATATACAAGGCAGTGTCCCAGAGGCCGAAGGTATTTTTCATAATGCTTGAAAGTTTTGTCTACTGAAAAAATAATAAAATAACTCGTCTTTAAATAAAATTTTGCCAGAGAACAGAACTGAAGGAAAGGTATGGGGTAAACTACTTTGGGGGTGGGAGAGAATGTTCATTTCTTCTCCGCTCATTTATTGTTATTGCTTCTTCTTGCTCTAGGAGGCGAGGTCATAATTCACTACCACACGGTACCCAATTATCTTCCAGAGCATTCTTCCTGGAAAATGGCACTTAGGCTTTCCGCTAGTATGACTGAATGGTTCTGAGTGTGCAGGCAAGCCTTCTTGGGTGGGATGGAAAATACATTTCTATTCTTAGCATTATTAATTCTAATTCAGGAGGGCGCAAAGAAAATGCCACTTCCCCTGCGCCCTTAGGACATGCATGCAGGGGAGACAAGAATTAAATAATGAACAGGTTCCAAACAAAGCCATTTGATGCTAGGCACTGAGATTTCTTTCTGTTTCTCAATGCTACTAAAACCCCACAATGAGGTTTGTAATTTTATTCTTTGGGAAATGGATTCCTGTAAGCTTTTAGCACAGTGAGAATTGCCCAATCTTATGAAATATTCTCTTTTCCCCCCTCAAGCCCTTCTGGTAATACAGACCAGATTTCTAGATGTCCTACTGGCAGCCGACCTTTTCTCGTGAACTCCAGTCAGTGGCCAAGGGAGAGAAGCATCAATGCTTTAAAATCTCTTTTCTATGCCTGCAAGCAAAAATTTTACAACATTTCTCCTTGATATGAAATCTCTGCTTGGACATCTGGCTTCACAGCAAGGAACTTTCAATACTCCAGCTTCAAAGAAAGGGCTTAGCCCTGGTGGGGCACTGATGACAGAAGAATGTTCCACAGTCTTTCTATAGAACTATTTCTAACAATTTTCCCCCGGTGAACTTCTGTGAGTTCAGTGGATATTGCCCACTAACATTCAGATAACTTTGCTTCGGTGGACAGCCTTTTGGGAGCCTTCCCCTGGTGTATGCAGATCACCCTCTCAGATAACATATGCAAGGTGCAGGGTATTTTATTTGACCCCACCTAATCAGGCAAAACGACTCACTGTTATCACAAGATCCAAGTTATTTATGGATATCTGCTATACCACCCCAAAATATTTACATGAGAATGAATAACATGAGAACGAATTGACATTCTTAGTGCTGAGAGCCTGGATGTATGAGGCAGCATCGTTCATTCATTCAGCACATTTCTGGCACTTCCCCTGGTCCAAATGTTGCAGCAAGGGCCCGTTCTCAAGAAGCTCAGAGTCTAGTTGGTGAGGAAGGAATTAATCAAAAGACAAGTTTTGCAATCGCCTATCTGCAATCCTGAAATGCAAAAATCCTCCAGAAACCACAAATTATTTTTGAAAGGCTGTGGTTTCACTTGTGAGACAAGAAAACCTGCCTGGTGCTGTGAGGGTTCCTAGCCTCTCTCTGCCCCGTCTGTTATACCGGCACGTCTCACTGTGCACTCGCGTGTCTGGGTGCAGTGTGCCGCCCCCACCCCACCGGGGATAAAGGACAAGCTTCGAATCACCTTCCTGGAATCTGCAAACCCTGATTTGCAAAACCTACCCAACATCAAGGTTTTGGATAAAAGGTTGTGGACGAGTGTCACAGCACAGCAGAAAAGTCACTAGAGGAGTGGCCAACGCTGGCATGACCTTCCTACTCTGACCCTTCACGGAAAAGACGACATTTAAATCTTAAATAAGGAAAGGACCTCACACACAGTTCGTGGGATCTCAACACGAATGCTGAGGAACGTGTGATGAGGTGGACAAAAGGGCAACATCTAGACAAGAAGCTCTCCAAGTTTTTGGTCTCTGGACCCCTTTACGCTCTTAAAAACTCAGAAGAGGTTTTGTTTATGTGTGTTCTGTTGATATTTACCACACTGGAAGTTAAAAATTAAGGAACATTAAAATAGGTGTGTACAAATTCATTTTAAAGTAAGTCATGAATCCATTATGTGTGACTATAAATATCGTATTTTTCATAAGGCCTGACTGTTTTCCAAAGCAAAAAAATTAGTGAGGAGAGCAGCTATATTTTACTTTTTTCCAAATCTTTTGAATGTCTGGCTTAGTAGAAGGCAGCTGGATTCTCATATCTGCTTCTGCACTCAATTTTTATTTTTTAACTTATTTTTTTTTTTTTTTTTTTTTTTTTTTACTTTTGAGACAGCGAGTGTGAGCAGGGGAGAGGTGGAGGGGGGTGTGGACAGAGGATCTGAAGCAAGCTCTGTGCTGAGAGCAGCGAGCCTGATGTGGGGCTTGAACTTACGAACGGCGAGATCATGACCTGAGCCGAAGTCAGATGCTCAACCGACTGAAACCAAGCACAGAAACCAAGAGTCGGATGCTTAACTGTCTGAGCCACCAGGTGCACCAGGAAGGAGTATTTTAGAAGCCTTTTCAGATGATTGTGGATATTCCTCTGGACAACATCAAAACTTGATGAGTGGCAGATTCTTTTTTTTTTATTATTACATTTTTAAAGTTTATTTATTTTGAGAGAGATGGAGACAGCACGAGTGGCAGAGGGCCAGAGAGAGAGGGAGAGAGAAAATCCCAAGCAAGCTCTACACTGTCAGCACAGAGCCCGATGCAGGGCTCGGGCTCACGAAACAGTGAGATCATGACCCGAGCCAAAACCAAGAGTCAGGTGCTTAACTGAGCGAGCCACCCAGGCACCCTGACAAGTGGCAGATTCTTAAAAGTTGGTTGCACTATGCCATTTGAAACTCTTAGAGGTGAACTTTGCACACTGCTACATTAAAATCCCTTGTTCTCTTTTACGCTCTGCAAGGATCTTTTACCCACACGAGAGTTGGTAATACCAGGTACTGGTCATTTGGAAAACACTGGTTCACTGAGTTACATACATCTTCCAAATGTTGATACACTTCATTGTATTCCTCCCCCTTTCTTCCATTCGCATCATTAGCAATGCCACCGACCTCATCAGAAAAGTCTTTACGTACTGGGACGCTGTCAAACTTGCAGTGCTGATCCCAATTTTCCAAATTTCTGATTTTTTGCTTGAAAGCTCAAATTTTATCATTAGCGACAATATAGTCAGTGGTTGTCCTTGAAGTGCCAGGTTGACTTCCTTCCTGTTCAAGAACACCTCTGCCAGATAGTGAAATCTGAATAAGCAGTTTGCCTGTCAATCGCTCCTTCCAAGGGCCTAGAGTTCAGCTCACACTCAAACAAATGCAGAACTGCTTTTCCTCGAGACAACCGCCCTGCCTCAGTATGCAGCATGCTTTGTGCGTATCTCCTATTAATATTAAAAAGATGTGTTCTCGAGGGTTGACATTTAATAGAATTAATGCACTTTATGGCTTCCATTTTCGTCTTAGAGCACAAGTATGTGGTGGTGAAGAAACTAATCACTACTCATACAGTTTAGTGACGATATTGTGTTTTGTGAGAAGACACACGCAGTTTTACCCACCGTTGGTTTCATACCATCAACGCAAATGCAGAACACAGTGAAAAAGGCAAATGATGTCTTAGGGGTATTATGAAAATAGTTTTGACCTCGTGGAGCTCCTGGAAAGGCAGCCGGGACCCACAGGGGTCTGAGGACACCCTGAGAACTGCTGATTTGGATCGTGAAGCATTTTGTATGCCATGCTGGTAAGTATAGACTTTATCTTGCAGGCAATGGAAAGCCCGTGGTGGATTTTAAGTAGCAAACCACATGCTCATATTCGAGTTTTCGAAAGGTTACCTGATCGACAGTGGGACGGACAGAGTTGGGAGGGCTGAGTTATTGGTAGTGGTTCTACAAAGGAGGGATTGTGGTAGGTAAGGAACAAGATGACGGTTCAAGAAGATAGGAACTAGTGACTGTGGAATGAGGTAGGAGTTTGCAGATATTTAGGCATTATTTCCGGCAGTTGACCTCAGAGAGGTGAGGGAGGGAAAGGATCCATTTAAGGGGACTTCAGAATCTGATTTGAGTGACCGGGTGGTGGTACTTTAATTCAGATTATCAACACAACAAGAACAGGTCGGGGGCAATGCAAGAGTTAGAGGAAGTTAAGTTCAGTTTACAGGATGTCTGGTTTGAGCAGCCTAATGGGTCATCCAAGTGAAAACATGAAGGGTCGTTAGAAGTCTGGACTGAGAGGGGCACCCAAGTGGCTCAGTTTGTTAAGTGTCTGTCTGACACTTGGTTTGGGCTGAGGTCATGATCTCACGTGAGTTTGAGCCCCACGTAGGACTCTGCCCTGATGGTGTGGAGCCTGCTTGGGATTCTTGGGATTCTCTCTCTCTCTCTCTCTCTCTCTCTCTCTCTCTCTCTCTCCCTCTCTCTCCCTTGCTCTCTGCCCCTCCCCTGCTCGTGCTCTCTCTCTCCAAATAAATAAATAAACTTAAAAAAAAAAAGCCTGGATTGAGAGCTCAGAAAAAAGTCTAGGTGGTGATGAAGATTCAAAATTCGTTTGCATGGAAGCTACCATACATGGAAGGGGTGTGACTGTCCAGGATGCGTACAGGCAAAACAGAAGAGGTCTTGCCTAATACCAACATGTGAGTGCTCAAAGGAGGAAGAGGAGACAAGGCATGGGAGTGGGAAAGAGGGTTTCAGAACGAGAGAGAAACTAGGAATGTATTGCCATGGAGCTGAGGGAGATTTTAGAGACTGTTTCTGTGGGAGATTAAATCACTGTTCACAGATGTTCATGGACTCTTTCTAGAGTGATTCTAAAATTTTCCTGCCCCGCTGATGGGGAAGAAAATAAGGCTGTGGTTGCAGGGATGTTTTTTCCTACTCATCATTTTGTACTCATATGACCCACCATGAAGAGGAAGGCCTGAACTCATTCTAACGCCTGGAGTCAAATGCAGCCAATCAACAGCCTGAATCCAAGCCAGCACTGTTTGTTATGCGGCATGATTGTGGCAATACCTGACCAACACAGGTTCCTTGTTAAATGTTATAAAGGAGTCAAACAGGCTTCTAAGATCAGATTTCACAACACCAAATGGAGTAAGTAAATAAAAGTAAAAAATAGCAAAAATGTACTGAAGCCCTGAAATAGGGTAGTAAGGGAAACAATACAAAAAAAAAAAAAAAAAAGGAAAGAAAATCCTCAAAAGCCTGTGTCAAGGAAAGAAACATAATTCTGGAGCATACTAGAGTATTGCATCACGACACAACTTCCATATCTGCCAACATCCCCCAAATCATCATTCGTTATGAGTTAACAAAATCCTGAGAAATCTCATTAATATCACCAAATCTGGAGGAAAAAAAGCCACCTGAACGGGAGAGGGCATCTGACGTCATTTTGGGGTTTGAATTATCCCAATTTGGCGTGGATCCCTGAAGTCCTGACCCCTTCACTTTTCTTGGAGACAGCCTTGATATTTATCCATTTTTCCACCCGTGCATCTCCTTTTCTCACAGTCCAAACTGGGAGAATTCAAACCCCACAGGGACATCAGACGCCCTCTCCCATTTAGTTGTGTGAACCCCAACCAGACTACACACACACACCTCCTAGCTCTTCTTTTCCTTTCCCTCAGGTTAGAGAAAATGCAGACACCACAAATAAATTTGACTTACAGAGAGGGGAGAACCACTAAGCTTCAGAAGCATATATTGAATATTTAACAGGTAGAGCTATTCTGGTTAACAACTGAATTTATCCTGGCTAATCTATCAAAGTTAACACAATAAAGAGAGACTTCTTCAGGAATCTCTCAAAAAAAAAAGGCAAATCATTTACATGAGGGAAAGCCTAGTGTTGCTCAGCCTTCTCCACAGCAATATTAAATGCTAGGTGAGCAATGTTTATTGTCCTCATGGGAAAACATATGAACGAGAACATGGTGCTCATCTAACGTGTTGTTCAAACATAAAGGTTAATCGGCAGACATTCTTAAAAATGAACAATCCAGAGAAGATAGTACCATGAGTCTTGCAAAACCAACTTGATGGTGAAATCCAGACAATTAAGAACCAAATCAAAGTAAAAACTTTAGAAACGTTGTCACTGTGGTAAAAGGCCTAGGGGTAAGCACCACATCCATTAAGGACAGCATGAGTATTAAACTAAAGGCTATGGTTATGGACAAATTGTGAATATCACAAACCTGGACAGTGTAAAAATAATATCACCACCCTGCCAGGAGGTGGAAAGGAGGGGTTATGAGAGGAAATATGCATGCACTAATGTATGCCTTTTTCAACCCAATATTAAATTCTGTCCAAAAGTCCGACAATTCCTTCTTTTGACACTAGTTTCTTTCATCTGTTGAACTGAAGTAAAATTAACTTAAGAGACCTTTCTAAGACAAACAGGAATACAGAATCTGGAGTATTATCTCATTTTGTGACTATTTGGCTTTCCTTCTCTTTTTTCCTCATATGTACAATACCTGAAATCATGTTCACCTTAATGCTATGGTGTAATTTCTTTTTCTTAAAGTTTATCTATTTATTTTGAGAGGTGGGGGGAGGGAAGGGCAGAGAGAGGCAGAGGGAGAATCCCAAGCAGGCTCCGTGCTGTCAATGCAGAGCCCGATACAGGACTCAAACTCACCCACCGTGAGATCCTGACCTGAGCCGAGATCAAGAGGCAGATGCTTAACCAACTGAGCCACCCAGGCGCCCCTGTAAACCACGTTTTCATCGAAAACTATCCTGTGAACATTTTCAATATCCTTATATATGCTTCTCCAACACCATTTTCAATATTGCATAGTTTTAATTCATGTACTATGGCAAAAAAATACCGAAAGGAAATAGAAAATGCTAGTATTGTGGGTGCCTAGCATGTAACGGGACCTTGATAAATAGTTATTGGATAAGTGAATGAATGAATGAATGAATGAATGAATGCTAGAACAAACATCCTTTTGGCTAGCTAAAGTTCACTGCAACCCTTTAACTTCCACCTTAGGGCAAATTCTGGAAATGGGTCCAAACTTGGGCATGCCTCTCAGGCAATTTAATAATGATAGGGGTTGCCAAATTATTCTCCAGAAATGTTTTATCAGGTTACACTATACCACTCTGGTGGCCCTTATAAGTGGATTTTAGTAGACTACTTTATACCCTAACTTCTCCCCAAAGAATTACTTTAAAAGAAGGTTTGTTGATCCACGGAGACATTATTTATTGTAAGCTCTGGCAGGGGAAGAATCAGATTTACTCTCTGTCCTCTTCCCTGACCGCCAGCTTGGGAGCTCAGCTCATCCTCAACCCAGAAAGTGGGATGAAGTACATTTCATAATTAGCAAGCACACTCCTTATCCAGCACTCTTTGATTCTACTGTTTCAACACTAATATTTAATATCACAAAATATTAGGCACATAATGACCTTGGGCTGGTTACGTAACCTCAGAGCCTCAGTTTTCACACTTTTAAGATGGGGGTGATAGAAATGCCTTCCTTATAAAGATTACTATAAGGCTTAAATGAGATAATGGAATTGGTGATG
The DNA here is from genome assembly GCF_014898765.1 of Herpailurus yagouaroundi. Taxonomy (NCBI): domain Eukaryota; kingdom Metazoa; phylum Chordata; class Mammalia; order Carnivora; family Felidae; genus Herpailurus; species Herpailurus yagouaroundi. The sequence continues at coordinate 3,934,900 of NW_024412437.1, read as the reverse complement.
AATAAAAATGTCTGGCAGACAGCCTGATACATAGTACATGTTAAGTAAGTATTAGCTATTATTCCTTTTATGTTTTGTGACATAGTCTGGAAAAAAAAAAAAAAGCAAGGCGAGAAGTGCTAATGAATTATTTATCTTAAGTAGGTTAGTAAAAAAAAAAAAAAACAAACAAACCCACAAATGTCATTCACTTTACACGTAATCTAATTGAGTCAATCAAAAGTGAACTGTAGCTTACCTACATTATAACTTTAGTTATTTTCAGGTACCTGTGTTTGGAGGTATTCATAAATACCACATAATCTATATTTTAATATGATATTATGTATGCACTTATATACTACCATCTTTTAATTTCAGTCTTTAGGAACTGATGCTTTTTTGGAAATTAGGATCACAGTGTTTTTCCATTTTGACAGGTAAATGGATTAAAACTGCAAAAACACTTAAAAATAGGCAGTTGTGCTAGTGATACTGCTTTCAAGATTTTTTTTTTTTTAATCTTAAGAAACATACTAGAAACTGTGCTGTAAACCTATGTTTTCCCTTTCTGTGTATATTGGGATTCAACTATTTATTTAAAATTTGGAACTTAGCTACCACATGGTATTTGGAAAAGAAATGCACTTAAAATGAAATTTGTAGGGAAGTCTGGGTGGCTCAAGCGTCTGACTTTTTTTTTTTTTAATGTTTATTTATTTTTGAAGGAGAGAGAGAGACAGAGAGAGACAGAGTGTGAGCAGGGGAGGGGCAGAGAGAGGGAGACACAGAATCTGAAGCAGGCTCCAGGCTCCGAGCTGTCAGCACAGAGCCCGACGTGGGGCTCAAACCCACGAACCGTGAGATCATGACCTGAGCCGAAGTCGGACGCTTAACCGACTGTGCCACCCAGGTGCCCCTAAGCCTCTGACTCTTGATTTTGGCTTAGGTCATGATCTCACCGTTCCTGAGGTCGAGCCCCACATTGGGCTCTGGGCTGACAGCATGGCGCCTGCTTGGGATTCTCTGTCTCTCCCTCTCTCTCTGCCTCTTGCCCGCCCATGTGTGCACATTTGCTCCCTCTCCCTCTCAAAATAAGTAAGTAAACTTAAAAAAAATGAAATTTTTATACAACTAAAAGAGTTTAAACAAAGTATTCAACTCGAAAAGGAAACAGTTACACAGATCAGTGAGTACCTACTGTGCATTTACAAATGAGAAGAGCTTCACAAATATTTTTTTCAACTACCAGAATATAAAAAAAGAAACCTCTTCTTTTGTCACGTATCACATGTAGGGGGAAAAAAAGCTCACTGATGGCAATATATAGGGAAAATCTCATTAAGAACAAAATGAAGTAAGTCCTCACCTCTAAAGTGAGGAGGCTGGAAGCAATAGCCACCAAGATTTTGTCCATATCTGAAGGGTTTTTATTCCATTCAGTGTTGTCCAGGCTTAAATAAGAGTGTATTTTAAAAAGCAACTTACATTAACGCTAACGTTTCCGTAAATTACTCAGATTGCCCACAGTAGGCTATAGAAAAGAAAGACGGAGGGGTTAGGCAGAAAAGGGCAGTGATAAAACCCAAATGTTTCTTTTATTTTTCCTTGCTTTGTATGATTACTCAACATGCTTTAAGCATTGTTATAACAAAGTAAAATCACTGAAAAATAATCTTTTGCTGGAAATTCTTAGAAAAAAAATTTTTGTTCTCTTTTAAATCTTATTTATAAAGGTTTCCAGATGCTTATCCTCACAGATTAAACACAGCATGATGTAGACACTTACAATAATATTCGCTGCTATGAAGCCAAGAAAAAAACTACTTTGAGATCTAACTGCCTATCACCTAAAGAATCAGGGTCCAGGGAATTTTCTGTTGCTATTAAAGGCGTGATTCTCTGAAGCCATTTGGAAACGGCCTAGGTTCTCAGCAGCAACGCATCTACCCTGTACTATGTCAAAGCACATCAAATGGTTGGCATTCCAAACCTCAAACAGGTTATTTCTCATTATGTGAATGCATAATGAAAGGATGTGGGCAAAGAACAGAATGTAAATTGGAAGCTGACTTCTGAATTTATTAGCCAGCAGTACTGGGCTAAAACAGTCTTCCTAATATCAAGAGACAGTTCCAAAGTGGTTCTCAAGAGAAAGGACAGGGTATTTTTCAAATATTTGTTCAATGTGAATGGACTGGGCTTGCCAAAAATGACTTTTTATGCTGGCATGTGATCTCTTAGAGGGAAGTCAGCCTGAGTCACTGGATACATCAAAGGTAGAGTCCAGCGAATGGAATTACTGCAGGCTGTGTGAACAAGCCAGATACCTGCATTCATCTGCCCACTGCTGGGATTTCAGCCCTCCTTTTAATTACATTAAAGCAGCTAGTACCACTGGTTACTGAAGTCTTCAGATTACCTTGATTGCTCGGTCATTATCTCTAATCAGCTGCTTCTTCTCATCTTCAAACTTCTGTGTAACGTCCTGGAGCCGTCTTTCTGCAGCAAGCTGCAGCCGGCTGTTCTCCTCTTTCAGAGAGGAAATGGTTGTCTGAAGTTCTGCTATGATCTAAAATGAAAACAGCATGCGAGAACTTCAAATTCTTCAGTGAGAGGCATCTATTTTATATGTATTTATGCTCAACAAAAGGGCGGATTTGGCAAAACTCTAATCCACAAACTAAATATTTTCAATTAACATATCGCACACTATAATGCATGAAATTCCACACAATAAGAGACTATAATAAAACTGTGAATGGTGAACAACTGCTGAACCAATTATATTTGGAAGACATTTCCACTATAACATTCCACAATATTTACTCATCAGAAGAAAGAACATCTGTGATCTCAAAAATATGAAAAGCGTCAGATTTTATTTCACTGAGAAACACACTTATTAGAATGAAAAAAAAAAAAGCTATTTTGCCTTTCCTAACACTTGGAACTGTAATAACCAAAGAAAATAATGAACAGACCTCATTCTTTAGAGTTACCCAGTTCCACACAACAATTTTTGAGTACTCACTAAGGTTTGTGCATTGTGCTAAGTGCCTTAAATTCCTATGTCATTTACAAACATTGTTATCACCCATCTTTTATAAGTGGAGAAAGAGGGGCACAGAAAGAGGTCAAAATGTCACACTGCTGAAGATGACATCCAACCAAAAAGTCAGGCGGGACTTGAGCCACACAAATCGACTGCCATACTAATTGGTTGTTCTAAGTAGCCTTTGTTTTTCTCTTAAGCAAGATTTTGGTAGGGAAGAGAATCTTATTATGACCTAGTTCCAAATGAGTTGCCTTTTCCCTAACTGATAGATATCCATGAAAGTTTATTCAGAAAGTTTATTCTCCACATTGGATAACTGGTTCTCTCCATGAATGGGTCCCCTCCAAGTTCTCTCAAGTAATCATCTGATGAGGGACCTTTTTCAATGAGCTGACAGAGAATATCACTCTTCCTTGGGTTTGGATGTATCCATTTCCTTCCAAATTCAATAGCGATGACTTTTTAAAGGCAGGAAATAGTTGTTTCTTCTTCTAATTAAAAGCAAACCAAACCAAACAAAAAAAATACTTTAGTCCCAGGTTAGAATAGAAGACTGTTGGTTCTATGGGCGCAGGGCTGGTTGGTGAGACACACTGGACAAGTTAATCACCTTGCTTGAGATTCAGTTTTTCCACCTAATATTTGACAACAAAACTCGAGTACAGCATTATAAGGCAATACACAGAAACTGTCTGGAGTCTCCCAGAAGCCAAGTCCTATAGAAATATCACTTGTTACTATGGACATAAATAATAGCATATTTACAGTAAAATAGGGAGTATCTTATGCTTTTAGAAGTGAGCAAGCTCACTGTAACAAAGTTTAACATTTAGAATTTGTCAATAATCAAATGAAAAGACCACTGGGAGATACATGGTAAAATACGTAACAGCAGTACAGTAACATTTTTAAATACAAATTGAACCTTTTGCTATGAGTGCGGGAATTCATTTACTGAGAATAAAGATGTTTTTCATCTGTTTTCTGAATTTTGATTAAATGTTGTTCCCATTCTGGCATCAGTTCAATTAATTCTCCTAGCACTTCCATCAAACAGGGAAGGTTAAATTCTTATAGTGAATGTCAAAAACTGAGGCACAGAATAATCAACTCACTCGCAGTCACAGAGCGAGAGGAGCCAGAGATAAGAAAGAGCCAAATTTCCTTGGCCCAACATGAAACCTAAGATTGATATTTTATACGAGCATGGAGCCAAATAGTAAAAATAACTCACTATTTCAATGACTATTGGAGCGTTTCAAGTTGAGTAAACTACAACTCTGTAGCAGTGGTAAGCCCAACTCTGTCACGTGTTCGCTGTGTGTGTTTGGTGTATGTGTGCGTACGTGTGTGTGTGCGTGCTATGTGCGTGCAAGAGTGTGTGTTTGGTGCTATGCAGTTGTGTCACATGATAGATTCGTACATCCGCTACCGTGATCATGTAATATGTTTCTAAAGTGCAAAGTAATTTTTTTTTCTTTAAAAAACAGTAAGATTAGATTAGCTTTTAGTTGATCGAGACTAAAGATAAAAATATTTGAGAATTCTTCAAGTGACCACAAAGGCATGAGACCAGGGTCTCTCGTTTTCAGAAGCTTAATGACAAGAGTACATCAAAAAGAAGTGCAGGCTTTGGAAGGAACTATCAGCAAAGTCCAGGATGTTCTGAGAAGAGTGTGCTTGCTTTTGTGTGGAAAAGGAAACCCTGCATTCTTTGGGGGAATAATGAGACTCCTTGGGGGGAAGTAATGAGATTATCTTGGGAAAGTTATTTTAAAAACTTACGAAGATGATCTAGGGAGAATGTGAAAACACTTCAGGTGAAACACGTTAGGCAGATGAGTAGATAAATCAGTTGACAGACTAATAGATGAGACAGATATGGAGAGGTGGTTAAAATGTGGACATTTTTTAAAACTGGAATGGAGATTTAAGATTGAGAAATAATACTAACTAGATTAATATGCTTTAGGTAAAGAACAAAACTCACTTGGTTGTAGATATACAGTAAAAGACAATAGACTATGTTCACCTTAGCTCAGGGCACATAACCAGCACTTAATATTTAAGGAGTAGAACTATAATCATAGTAAATAAAAAGTAATAATTACCTGGTAAATTATATCGAGATAATCTAGCCTTTCATAGGACAAGAACGTAAAAAGTTGCTGAGAAAAATCAGAACTAATCTATGCAATCATAAACCCCACCAGTTTTGACTGTATCATAATTAAACACCATAAAACACAATGTTGCCACTCAACTGAATGTTTACCCTGTATTAGCTTCAGAGAAAGATGTGGATTTGAACACTTCCATGCGATATTAAAAATTAATATTTTGGGAAGCAAAATGAGATCTATTTCAGGCTGAGGCCACAAGCAACCTAACTCATGAAAGCTATAATAGTTAATTATTGCTAAGCAGTTAACTCTTGGCAAAAAGGCCAGTGGTCTTAAAAATAAGATTCTGGGGGCGCCTGGGTGGTGCAGTCGGTTAAGCATCCGACTTCAGCCAGGTCACGATCTCGCGGTCCGTGAGTTCGAGCCCCGCGTCGGGCTCTGGGCTGATGGCTCAGAGCCTGGAGCCTGTTTCCGATTCTGTGTCTCCCTCTCTCTCTGACCCTCCCCCGTTCATGCTCTGTCTCTCTCTGTCCCAAAAATAAATAAACGTTGAAAAAAAAAATTTAAAAAAAAAATAATAAGATTCTGAATAGAGGTTAACATTTCATCTTTAACTCACTCTGATGTTTTTCAGATTGTAGTATACTTTGAGATTTTTACAAAAGTCTTCTTTAAAATACAACAGACGGGGCCTACTTGGGAAGATTTGGTGAACACTGAAGATCCTCATAAAAGAATGGCACCCCGGCACCTTTTGCATTCTGGTTGCTTTTCTGGAGAACCACGTGAAGGCTGGGGGCACGTGGGACCCGTGGAATATGCCGAGGCCTAATCTGCATTGGGTCCGTGCAAGTGAGCGAGGGCCCTAGGGGGAGCCAGGCCCTTGGCAATGGGCAAGTTCCACTGGTATTCCAGCTCTAGACTTGTCCCAAACTACCTCCATTCTTGCAAAATGGCGATCTCTCTCTCTCTCTCTCTGAAAAATGGCCACCAGGTGAGTCAGTTGAGTGGGGACAACTGTGCTAACATTGAAAAGGCAAGGTTAATATGTAATAGTAAGACAAAAAGAACAGATATGTGATTCTGATGGAAATTCCATTTGTGAGTGTACCCAGAGATGATGCAAACATTGCCATCATGGTGAACACTGAGAATCCCAGAAGGGGCACACTCCTGGGTATGCCAAGGGTTTAGCGTTCGTGGTCCATTAGATCCTAAAAACTCAATAAAATCTTAAAGATTAAGTAACGTCCTGTACGGGAGGAAAATATTTAAAATACTTTCCAAATGTGACCTGATGGTCTCCTGGGTACCAATGCATTCATTACAAATGCATTCATCATATCACTTAAAAAAAAATTTTTTTTTCCCAGAGATGGAGTTTTTTAAAACCTGATGAACGGTTAAGCAAACTTTGCTTCTGGAATTCTCCTCATCTTAGATATGAGTTAGAGATGCCAGCAAACTCTCACTGGAAAACAGAAAAAGTCAATCTGTGGTTCTGTTTGCAATGTTGATTTTCAAATAGTCTGTTTCCTTAAATTGACTGGATTATAGACCGATGTTTCTCAAATGCCAGTACACAGATACAAATATACACATATATTTATAGACATATAAACATTTACGTATATTTAGAGGTGGGCCAACAAAATGTTATCAATGTAAGGTTGTCATCCTACCTTTTTTGAGGAGGATGGGCTGTCTTTATTATGTTATTACACTCTCACAAAGATTTCTTTTCTTTTTTGGTGTTGCTCTGTTCTCTGATGTATGAAATAATGGCTACAGGACAGGATAGCTTTACTAGTTGGGTTTTTATGCTCCTCCTCCTCCTCCTCCCCCTCCCCCTCCTCCTCCTGCTTCTTTATATCTTTACTTGGGAAAATATTTAGCAACTCGCTCCCTCTCCCAATTTTGCAGGGAGATTTTACCAATTCTTGAACACCGAAAGTAAATTAAAAATAGTGAGTGTCTTGTGCCTTCCCTATCCTTTTTATTCTTTGCTTCCTCCTTTCTTTTCTCTATTCCGACCTTAATACTGCTGCCATACGAGCTAACAGTTATTCAGTGCTTTGCTGTGTACTAAGCACTGTGTACTTGCATTATATTACTTAATACTTAAAACTATCCTATGAGGTAAGTACTACTCCCTCATTTTACAAGTGAGGAAACTGAATTCCAGAGAGTGCAGGTAACTCGCTCAAGGTCCTCTAAGTAGCAGGGCTGGTATTCAAATTCGGGTCTGATAGACTCCAGAGCTTAGGCTTTCTTCCACGCTAACTTACGTTTAATTTGTTTTAATATGAACTAATCAGGCTTCTTCATACATTCCTTTAGATAAATACTCCTGTTTATACTCCCATTATTTAAGCATTTTTAGGAGCTATCTTACATCTCACTTTCGGTCTGCCTCCCGCATTTGACATAAAGCAAAATTAGCAGGACGTGATTAGCAGGATTTTTCATGTCTTAGTCCAAACTTGAACTTTTGCAGTCATAGTATTTCTTCTGACTGTACGACTCTCTTTCAGAGGGGCGCCTGGGTGGCTCAGTCGGTTAAGCATGGACATCAGCTCATGTGATGATCTCAGTTTGTGAGTTCAAGCCCCGCGTGGGGTTCTCTGCTGTCAGCACACACCCCACTTCAGATCCTCAGTCTCCCTCTCTCTCTGCCCCTCCCCTGCTCCCACACTTTCCCTCTCAAAAATAAACATTGACAGAAAAAAAAGAATCTTTCTCAGTGGTTAAAAAAGGATATTTCCTCAAGTTCCTTCTTCAAGAAAGGGCTGGGATAATGGCAATCAAGACATAATCATCATCTTTTAAATAAACACATACAAATCTTCACTTAGACAAAGACATTCCGCTTTCCGAATGGGATGTATATTATATGACATATGCACCTTTTAGAAATAATTGTATAATCTAAGAAATTTCATGATAGGTATCACCAGAGTTCTGCCATATTTAAAAATGGGAGGGACTGGGCCAGGCTGATGACGTCAGGCTGCGAGCTTCTGTTCCCAAGTCAGATGCAGGCGGGGTCCTGGCTTGGTCACTCGCTAACTCCTGTGACCTCACCTCTCTGGGTCTCAGTCTCCTCAACTTGGAAAATGGAGCCAATAATGGTTCCTAACCCCAGAGTTACAGTGAACGAACACTGAGTCACCGTGAACGAACACTGAGTCAACATGGTTAGTGCCCCGTAAAATTCTTGATTTTATTACCGTGTTTTGGTCCTTGTGTTGCTATTACTACCATGGTGTGGTAACTTATAAAATGGTACATAAATTTCAGTTCACGGCCACACATCACTGTGTGGATGCCAAAATGCTATGAAAGTCTGATTTTAAAAATCATTAGATACGATGCCCACAAAAGTGAATGGCTTACCGTATCCATCTATGCAGTGAAAATCAGTGTTTTTTATTCTAGGATTACTCATAAAACTAAGGAATGCTTGGGACTCCCTAAATGATACTATAGGATATTATTGTAACAACCGATGCAGAAAAATGATTTTAAGCATCATAGGTCGAGTTGAGACAAGCATTCAATTACTGGCCTTCTCCTAAAAGTGCAATAGCAACGACATGAAACAAGATAGGAATGTAGGGATTTCTAATTCTTTTCCCCCAAAGGAGTCAGCCGTCGGGCAGCTAATTTAACCCAGAGCATTCATCATCTTGAATTTTGTTGGTAAGCAGGCTTGAGGCGCAACTAAATGGAATATTGCAAAAAAGGTACAGAGGGTATCAAAGTGCTTACATCACAAATGTAGGTGTGTATTTCCCGCCCTTGTGAAATATGCTGCAGCCTGGGCTTGTTCAAGTGCACAGGCTGGTTTTACAACATCTGACTGCGTGTGTGTGTGGATGTGTTAGTTCAAATGGTTTTATGCGCCTAACTTCAAGAATCTTTTAATAAGACCCAAATACGAAGAGCATGTGTTATTATTGATCCATATTCCCATCAACAATAGGATACTAACCTGTAAAAACACTGAAGGGGATGAAGCTTAACTCTAAGGTACAGATGCTTTTACGTGTAGGTTTCTTTTTTGTTTGTTTCAGTTTTGTTCGTTTGTTTTTTTGTTTTTTTGGGTTTTTTTGCTTGCAACGTTCTTACCTGTGAAGATTTGGCGAGCTTCTGGGTGTATTCCTTCTCGATCTGCTTCAGCCTGCTGTTGGCCTGAAAGACACACGTACACGAACACACACACACACACACACACACACACACAAACACACACAGAGTGACCTGTGAGTTTGGTATCTCTTCCACATGCCTATCACCAGGCAGCTGGGATGGCTGCCAGCTGCACCGCCCTTCTGGGGCAGCCAGAAAACCACAGGGCTTGTCTTTGATCTAACGCCAACTATTCATCACTTAAAAAGCAAAAAGCAAAAGCAAAAAAAAAAAAAAAAAGAAAAAAAATCTCTCCTGCCAATTATTAGACAAACACAGACTTCTGTGGAGAGAAAGAGAAAGGGAGAAGAAGAGACAGAAATAGACCTAGCAAGGGTGTGAAGGCTCAGAGGGTAAAGTATGGAAAGGGGGAAGAATCAAAGGGAGAAGGGAAGGGAAACAAGGGAGGGGAGAGGAGGAGGAGAAACAGGAAGAGGTAAATTTAATCCTCTTTCTCATTGTTGGAAGATGAAAGAATGAGATGCTCCTGGACAGAGGCAGATAGGAGATTCTGGGACTCACCGAGCAAAAGACGGGAGCCCCCACTCTGCCTCACACACCAGAACGACTTTTTCAAAGTGACAAATGTATCTAAGTCAAACAATGTCCACGTCCCGGAAGCAGGGTCGCCTTCCCAGAATAAGTCCCTTTTCCTCAGAACCCAACTATCTCTTTTGCCACCCAGTCCCCATCCTCTGCAGGCGACCCGCTTTCCTGCCCTCCGGAAGCCTCCCTGCATCCTGGGCGCTGGGCAACGGCTCGGCCACACATCTGTGCCAGGCCTGCCTCTCATCGTGCAAGTGCAAAGTAGCTGTGTCCTTTGCTTCTAGAAGAGCTTGGGTCATGGCTCTCACAATTTCCGCTCTCTGTACCCAGGTCCCCCTCTCTCTCGTCTGTCTCCACAGCTCTGACTGCTCAGGTTTATCGTCTCTTCCTTCTCGTTATTTCTATTTTCCATTTCTTTGTCTTTTTGATCTTTCACGGAGAGCTTTCAACTTTTCGCTTTAAGTTTCTATTGAACAACAACAACAAAAAAATCTGCCATACTACTCACAATTTCCAAGAGGATTGTTTTTGTTCTCTGAGTAGCAACGTCAGTGCCCTTTTCCAGATGAGGTAATGGAGGTACAGAGAGGTTAAGCAGCTTGCCCAGCATCACACAGCCAGGAAGTGACGGAGCCACTTTAAACCCACGTAGTAGAGCACAGAGCATACCTCTCTGTGCCTAGGTTAGCAGATTCACATACACGTCATTCATATTTCTATGTCTGTACATACACAACACATTTTTCCGCTCTCTAGAGTGTCTGTGTTTTTTTCCGAGTTCCTTTATTTGCTTTGCCAACCAGTTCTGTCTCTGTTTCTCCCTTTAGAAACTTTCTTCAACAATCAGGTGATCTTTCTTATTTAAAGTGAGGCCTCTAGGGGCGCCTGTGTGACTCGGTTGAGCGTCCGACTTTGGCTCAGGTCATGATCTAGAGGTTCGTGAGTTCGATCCCCCCGGTTGGGCTCTGTGCTGACGCCTGCTTCAGATTGTGTGTCTCCCTCTCTCTCTCTCTGCCCCTCCCCCACTCATGCTCTTTCTCGCTCTCAAAAATAAACATTAAAAATAAACAGTAATAAAGTGAAGCCTCTAAAACAGGCCAGGGATGCATGGACTCCACGTCAGGGTGTGTCGGGAGGGCCTGGGCTCTCCCATGCCTGTCTCTGACTGGACCTTCGTCTTGAACCATTTTGCCCAGACCTGCATCCTCCAGTGTCCTTCCTGGCGGCAGAGATCTGGCTACTGATGTTTGCAGAGGGCTGCCTATGGGTTCCGGATATGGACTCTTGCACAAACCCAATTTCTCGTTGCCCCCAGCCGCGCCTGTGTCCTCTCTCTCATGCCATCTCCCCAGAGAGCAAACCAGGAGCGGGGGCAGAGGCAGACACGGAATAAACACATATGCTGAAACCCTAATCCCAATGTGATGGTATTTGGAGGTGAGGCCTTTGGTGGAATCCCCTCGTGGATGGGATTAGTGCCCTAATAAGAAGCCAGAGAGCTCGCTTTCTCCTGCCCCGTGAGGATGTAACAAGATGGGGTCTGCGACCCGGAAGGAGGAGGCTCTCACCAGAACCCGATACGCTGGCAGGCACCTGGATCGCAGGCTTCCAGCTTCCAGAACTATCAGGGATGAATTTCTGTCCTGGATAAGCCTCCCAGTGTATGGCATTTTGTTACAGGACCCGCGTTAAGACGACAGCCGTGTGTTTTATGGACTTAAGGTCAAAAGCAATTCTTCAGAGTTTATTCCATAAATCTCTCTGCATCTATAGTCCCACTCAGTACAGTGGGTAGTGGTGGGTTTTTTTTTTTTTTTTCAGAAGAGAGGGCCTGCGACTATTACTCTTTTTTCTCTCAGAGCCACCAAACTCTATTCTACCTCTGTAATTAATAAATTACACTCTCCATTAGAGAATTAAGGCCGCTCTGAACCTCGTGAGGCTTATCTGTCTTGGCTCACATTCCACTGGTGGTGTTTTTAATCACAAAATGCTTGATAAAGTATTTTTTGCTCATTTAACAAAGAGCTCTTCCCACGTGGCAGGTGGTGTGGCAGGTGCCCTACAGATACTTACTAGAAAATATAAAAATCACAGCGTCGTGAAGATTAGGTTATTTTCCCTAAAGAAGCTGGAATCAGAGATGCTGGTTTGTGCAAGACAGCCTGTGTCAGAAGCCCGCAGACTCGTGTCAGTTCCTTTGCCATCGAATGCATTCATCCATTCCAGGCCACTGGGGCTACAGCAGTGAAGAAAGCAGACAAACATCCCTCCCGACCTTTACGGAAATGCTATGCTAGCGAGTCAACGAAACAGCTTACAGGAGTGACGATATTTTAGGTGGTAAAAGAGCCATGGAGACAATGAAACAGGGAAGAGATGAGAGGTGATGGAAGGTGGGAGTAGTTTACAGTCTAACAGTGTGCGAGGCAGGGGGCACCTGGGTGGCTCCGCTGGTTGAGCATCCGACTCTTGGTTTCAGCTCAGGTCATGATCTCACGGTTCATGAGTTCAACTGAGCCCCGCACTGGGCTCTGTGCTGCAAAGCCTGGAGCCTGCTTCGGATCCTCTAACCCCACCTTGCTCTCTACGCCACCCCTGCTCATGCGCGCTCTCTCTCTCAAAATAAATAAACATAATGCAAAAAATTTACAAAATGTGGGAGTTAGGGAAAGCCTCACGGGAGGGATACGACGGAGGAGCACAGCCCTGTAGGAGATAAAGGAGCATCGAAAGAGCTCAGGCAGAGGGAGGGCCGGTTACCACGGCCTGGAGGCAGAGGGATGTGCGGCACGTTGCGGTTGTGGGCGCGGTGAGGCGGCCAGTGCGGTTGGGTTGGTGAGCAACGTCTCCCTGGGATAAGGTTTGAGAGAGAAGGAGAAGCCAGAATCTTCTTGGTGTTGTAGGCAATGGTACGGGATGTGGCTTTTACTGTGAGTGAAATGGAGAGTCACTGAAGAGGTTTCAGTTACGGGAGTGACATGACTGAACTCAGCCCGGCTCCTGTTTGGGGCAAGAAGCCAGCAGAGAAGCCAGTTGAGAGGCTGTCGCAAATAATCCGGGCCGGTAACAGAGGATGTGGTGAGAAGTGGTCAGATTCTTTGAAAGAGTTGGAAGTAGAGCCAACTGGATATGCCGTACGATAAAAAGGAGATGAACCAAGAATGGCTTCGAGATTTTTCTCCCAAGCGACTACAAGAGCGGGGCTGTCGTTACCTCACGTCAGAAAAATTATGGGTGGAACAGGTTTCGGGGGGAAGATGAAGAGACCGGTTTCGCACACATTAAGCATGGGGATGCTTATCGGCCATCTGGTGTTGAAGTGAATATTTGGATACTGAAGTCAGGAGTTCAGAGGGAAGGTCTAGGTTAGAAGTATACATCCACCACCAGTACGGGAGCGGCATACGGACCTATGCTCCTGGATGAGATCTCAAGGCACTGAGTGGATATGAAAAGGAGAAGTCTAGGTATACTGAGCCCGGAGCCTGCCAGTGTCAGGAGGCTGGAGATAAGCAGGAGAGCAAACCGAAGGAATGGCCAGAGAGATACGAAACGAGGATAACAGGGGTCCTGAAGCCAAGTGAGGAAAGTGCTTCAAGGACGTGTCCGGTGCTACAGAGGCGTCACGTGAGGGGAGGACTGAAAAATAAGCATGTGGCTGAAGCATGTGGGGGACTGGCGATCTGAACGCAAGCCCGCGCGCTGTGGTGGCGGGGATGAGCGTGCGACTCGAGGAAGCTCACGAGAAGGAGAGGAAGTGGAGCAGAGACAGACAATTTTTTCAGACTTCTGTCACCAGGGGAAGGAGAGGAATGGGCTGGAGGCTGCAGGGGAAGTGGGTAAGGAAAGGTCTGCCTTATGTGGTTTGGTTTTTTTGCACCAGGAGAGAACTACCAGCATGTGTGCAGGCTGATGGGAAAGATCTGGCGGGAGAAAGGGAAAACTAGGTCCTGCCAGAGATTCAGAGGAGACGTGTCCTTGAGAAAGGAGAGGGGACGGGATCGGGGAGAGGAGAGGGCCCTCGCTAGGAGTTACAGGTAAATCACCACCCCCAGCAGCAGTGGGGCCAGTTCCGTTTGCTTCCGCCTCACCCAGGAAGTAGGAAGGAAGACCCACAGCCAAGAATGTGATGTCAGAAAAGACTACTGGGAGATTCAAGGTGTGAGGGAAGGGTATGGGCAGTCGTCTAGGAAAGTGGGAAGGGACCGAGGAACGCAGCGTGAGTCTCAGGGCTCCAGGAAGCATCAGGGCCCATTTGAAGTCACTAATGCTGAACTTAAAGTGAGGTCAGCTGATAACATAGTAACACCTCTAGAGCGTGCGGACAGCTAAATACAACAGAACTGATACTTTGGGGAATAATGAGAGTAATCGAAGAAATATAATTAATCTCTCAACCTTCACGGTTTTGACTATGCATTTGAAACTCAGTCACAACTGCGTGAATTCCTGAGCTCCTCAAAAAAAAAAAAAAATCTAAAAAGTTCTGGTTTAGCATGGCTGGAAATATACAGCTAATTTCTCATGCAAGCTGTCCCTAAAACATGTTTTGAATAATTTTATTCTCAGGACGGTAGTGACTGTACATTTCCATACAAAAAGACCGAGTTACAGTTATTTTAATCCAAGTCTTATTTTTATAGCTATCATTACTATATAGAAATACAATTTTCAAACATCTGTGGCATAGCCTGAACAGATGTAGAGTAACAGATGAGAGGAAAATCATAATTCGGAAGTGAGCGAAGTTGTTTTGTTTGGTGGTTGCTGTTGTTTTAATCTCTGGCTCTTTCTAACTGCTCCATTATGGCTGGTCATGCCCTCCACCCTCCACTGAGTACTTGGTTTGCCTCTGCTTTTCGACAGCCTCTCTCTCAGGTCAGTCTTCCTCGGTAAAAAGCCCAATATGTCGGTCCTCTTTCTCTGTGCAATTCCTATCAAAATCTTGGGCTTGAAACTCTAGTGGGAAGAAACAAACCAATTTTCAGAAAGGTATCAATGGTTGTTAGTCATCTTAATATGGTACTCTTTTCTTGTAGGGTACTTTGCATTATGCCTTCATTCAAAAAGTCCTTCATTAGAAGTCAAACTTTCACTTTTCACAGATGACATGATATTTTACATGGAAAACCTGAAGGACTCCATCAAAAAACTGCTAGAACAGATACATTCAGTAAATTCAGTAAAGTAGCAGGATATAAAATCAATGTACAGAAATCAGTTGCATTTCTATACACCAATAATGAAGCAACAGAAAGAGAGATCAAGGAGTCGATCCCATTTACAACTGCACCAAGAACCATAAAATACCTAAGAATAAACCTAACCAAAGAGGTAAAAGATCTGTACAATGAAAACCATAGAAAGTCTATGAAAGAAATTGAAGAAGACACAAAGAAATGGAAAAACATTCCACACTCATGGATTGGAAGAAATTGTTAAAATGTTGATACTACCCAAAGCAATCTACACACTCAAGGCAAAACCTATCAAAACAACACCAGCATTCTTCACAGAGCTAGAGCAAACAATCCTAAAATTTGTATGAAACCACAAAACACCCCGAATAGCCAGAGTAATGTTGAAAAAGAAAACCAAACCTGGAGGCATCACAATCTGGGACTTTAGCAAAGGTGTAATTATTAAGACAATATGATATTGGCACAAAAACAGACACACAGACCAATGGAGTAGAATAGAGAACTCAGAAATGGACCCACAAATATATGGCCAACTAATCTTCGACAAAGCAGGAAAGAGTATCCAACGGAAGAAAAAGACAAGTCTCTTTAGCAAATGGTGCTGGGAGAACTGGACAGCAACATGCACAAGAATGAACCTGGACCACTTTCTTACACCATACACAAAAATAAATTCAAAACGGATGAAAGGCCTAAATGTGAGACAGGAAACCATCAAAATGCTACAGGAGAAACCAGGCAGCAACTTCTCTGACCTTGGCCTCAGCAACTTCTGACTTGACATGTCTCCGAAGGCGAGGGAAATACAAGCAAAAATGAACTACTGGGACCTCATCAAGATAAAAAGCTTCTGCACAGCAACGGAAACAATCAACAAAACTAAAAGGCAACCAACGGAATGGGAGAAGATATTTGCAAATGACATATCAGATAAAGGGTTAGTAAGTATCAAAAATCTATAAAGAACTTGCCATAAGTCAGTGAAGACATGGGCAGCAGACATGAACAGACACTTTTCCAAAGATAAACACCCAGATAGCAAACAGACAAATAAAAAGATGCTCAACATTGCTCATCATCAGGGAAATACAAATCAAAACCACACTGAGATACCACCTCACACCAGTCAGGCAACATCTCAGGCAACAACAAATGTTGATAAGGATGTGGAGAAAGGGTAACCCTCTTGCACTGTTGGTGGGAATGTAAACTGATGCAGCCACTCTACAAAACAGTGTGGGGTTTCTCAAAAAATTAAAAAGAATTACCCTATGGCCCAGCAATAGCAGTGCTGGGAATGTATCCAGAGGATACAGGAGTGCTGATACACAGAGGCACATGTACCCCAATGTTTATAGCAGTGCTATCAACAATAGCCAAAGTATGGAAAGAATCCAAATGTCCTTCAGCTGATGAGTGAATAAAGAAGATGTGGTATATACAATGGAATACTACTCAGTGATTAAAAAAGGACGAAATCTTGCCATTTGCAACAATATGGATGAACTGGAGGGTATTATGCTAAGTGAGATAAGTCAGTCAGAGAAAGACAGATATCAGGTGTTTTCACTTATATATGGAATTTGAGAAACTTAACAGAAGACCATAGGGGAAAGGAAGGAAAAGTAAGTTACCAACAGAGAGGAAGGCAAACCATAGAGACTCTTAAATACAGAGAACTAAGGATTGATGGAGGTGGGGTGTTGAAGGGATGGGGAAAACGAGTGATGCGCATTGAGGAGGGCACTTGTTGGGATGAGCCCTGGGTGTTGTACGTAAGCGATGAATCACGAGAATCTACTCCTGAAGCCAAGACTACACTGTGTGTTAGCTAACTTGACAATAAATTAAAAAAAAAAAAAAGTCCCTGAAAAAACAAAACAAAACAAAACACAAATGTCCTTCATTCCTTTATTTTCCATTTCTTATTATTAGTGAAAGTTCAGGCGTTCATTTTTCCGGGAAGGTAATTTAGAGGAAAATTAGGGAACTTCTCCAGAATACTTATACTTAAGGCAAACACAGATGTTATAAAGATAAATTTCCTTAAAACATACCAGCAATAGTTTCTGAATTAAATATTTGCTTTTATGATTAAAAAAAAAAGGATGCTTCCCAAATTCTTGAAACATAGCATAAAGCTCAGATTATTATGCAGTATTTTCTACTCAGAAGCTTTGAAGATATCTATTTGAAGCTTCTTCAAACACTGTGAATAAATGCAGTTTTGGCCATTTGGTGCCAGATGTTAATATATAACTATGCATTTCCCTAAAAATGAAAATATTTAGAGAATTCATAGAACACATTTATATATTTAATTTAAAATATTTGCAGAACTGGGGTGCCTGGGTGGCTCAGTTGGTTGAGCGTCCGACTTTGGCTCAGGTCATGATCTCACAGCTCATGAGTTCGAGCCCCGCGTCAGGCTCTGCGCTGACAGCTCGGAGCCTGGAGCCTGCTTCGGATTCTGTGTCTCCCCCTCTCTCTGCCCCTCCCCCCGCTCAGGCTCTGTCTCTCTCTCTCTCTCTCTCTCTCTCTCTCTCTCTCTGTCAAAAAATAAATAAACATTAAAACAAATTGACAAATTTGTGAAGCATAAATAAAATTCATCATTTCTGCCTGGGCCATGATGGAGTAACTAGGACCATACCTAATCTGCCATAGTAAACAGCTAGAAAGCTGGACAAAATATAGGAAACACTGTTTTAGGATGCTGAGAAACAGGAAGCAGAGGGTTGTGACCCTGTGAAGAAAAGGGAAACAGGGGAGGTGCACCCTACAATCACCCCTGCTTTCTTCCTGGAGGCACATCTGGGCCTGAACATAGGGAAGGGAAGCAGAGTACAGCATAGCAGGATTGTGCATCGAGGAGACAAGGACTAGAGTTTGGGAAAGCGGAGGCAGTTGGAATTTGGGGGGAGCAGCGCTAAACAGAAGGGAGGGATGCACAGAAAGAGCTCCATACACTGGCATGGGCTCCCTCTGGGTCTGTTGCTGATACGTGGCCATGCATGTGTTAGGGTTAGGATCTATAAGGCCAAGTAAAAACTGACTGGTGGGATTTAAGATCAACAATTGGCACACAAAACTGAGAGATATTTGAGTTCTGACAAGCCAGAATGAATGGTTCTCACAGAACACCCAGGAAGGTCACACTTAAGTCATGGGATCAAATTAGCCCTGGAGTAAAGTCAACTTTACGTCTGTTCTAACAAAACTTAAAAATATGCCTCCGATGGATCAAACTGGTCATTGACAAGTAACTGCTTCCCTAAATAAAGTCCAATGTTTTTTAAAAGAAGTCAAGAAAATCTAGCATTCAACAACATAAATTTTGTAATGTCCACCATCCAATGAAAGATGGCATGAGAAGAAGCAGGAGAAAAATTAGTCAATAGAGTGAGACTCAAAAATGACAGATATGGTGGAATCAGTAGACAAAGACTTTAAAATAGCTATTAAGACATACCTAAATATTTAAACAAAAACATGAACGTAATAAGGAGAGAAATAGAAGATATGCAAAAAGAACTATACGGACTCGGGCAAAGAAATACATTATCTGAAAGGAAAACTTCACTGGATGGGATTAACAATCGATATGGCACAATAGAAGAAAAAAAATCAGTGAAGATGAAGAAAAAGTATTTTAAGTATCCAATGACTGCCACAAAGACAAAAGACTGAATTTAACGAAAAATCACAGTAACGTATGAGATTATATCACATCATCTAACGTATGCGTAATTGCAGATTAGAAGGAGAAAGGTTTGGGAAAATATTTGACGACCCAATAGCTACAAATTTTGCAATACAAAGAAAACTGTAAACCCACCAGTGGAAGAAGACCAATGAACAAAAGAGATAAACAAAGAAAAGCACAATCGGATACATCATAATCAAATTGCAAGAACATAACTAAAGATAACATCTTAAAAGCAGCCAGAGAAAACAGATGCATTAAAAAGATAAGAATGACTGAGGATGAGGATTTCTCATCTGAATGATGTCAGAAGATAACATAGTGAGTCTTTAAAGCACTGAAAGAAAAAAAAAACTGTCAATCTAGAATTGCATATTTAGGGGCGCCTGCCTGGGTGGCTCAGTCGGTTAAGCGGCCGACTTCGGCTCAGGTCATGATCTCGTGGTCCGTGAGCTCGAGCCCCATGTCGGGCTCTGGGCTGACATCTCAGAGCCTGGAGCCTGCTTCGGATTCTGTGTCTCTCTCTCTCTGCCCCTCCCCTGCTTGTGCGCTCGCTCTCTCTCTCTCTCTCTCTCTCTCTCTCAAATAAACATTAAAAAAAGAACTAGAATTGTATATTTAATAGAAATATCCTTCAAAACCGAGGTGAACTACAGACATCTTCAAACAAAAATCTGTCACCAGCAGACATGAGCTACGGGAAAGGTTAAAGGAAGTCATTCAGGTAGATGGAAAACAATACCAAATGCAAATGTGGAAACCTGGATCAACTCAAGGAATAAGGGAGCACCGGACACGAAGATAAGTGTGTAAATGTAAATTATCTTTTCTCTCCTTTTGAAAATTTCTCTGAAAGAAAATGTACTTTTAAAAGAAGAGATAATACAACTATATTGGGGTTCATAATGTATGTAGAAACAGGTTTGGAATAGGGAAATGGAGCTACAGTGTTATTAAGGCACTTACACTTTATGGTACACTGGTATAAGAGTACTCGAAGGCAGAGCATAGGAAAGAGCCGTGTTGCAAAAAAGAAAAATAAAGAAAAAGGTGTATCTACTAAGCCAATAGTAGAAATAAAATGGAATATTAGTTAAGTACTCAGTGAATCAATAAAAGGTATGATAAGAGGAAAAGGGAAAAAGAGATGGGACAAATTGAAAACAAGCAGCAAAATGGTAAAATAAAACCCAACAATACCCATAATTACATTAAACACAAATAGTTACAAATTTCATCTAAATGACACAGCCTGTCATACTGGATCTGGAAGGAGGTGTAACTATGTAGTATTTTCAAAATAAACTTTGTATATTTAAACACACTGAAAGTAAAAGGATGAAGAAAGATGTACCATGCAAACAGTAATCAGAAGAAAAGTGGGGTGGCTATGCTAATATCCAAGTAGATTTGAGAACAAAGAAATTTAGCAGAAACAAAACAGTATTTCATAGTGATAAAAATTTAATTCCTAAAAATGATAGAGCAATCTTTTTTTTTTTTTTAATTTTTTTTTTCAACGTTTATTTAATTTTGGGACAGAGAGAGACAGAGCATGAACGGGCGAGGGGCAGAGAGAGAGGGAGACACAGAAATGGAAACAGGCTCCAGGCTCTGAGCCATCAGCCCAGAGCCCGACGCGGGGCTCGAACTCACGGACCGCGAGATCGTGACCTGACTGAAGTCGGACGCTTAACCGACTGCGCCACCCAGGCGCCCCATAATCTTAATGTTAGGTACCTAATTTCAAGAGCTTTGAAATACATGAGGCAAAGATTGACAGCACTGAAAGGAGAAATAGGCAAATCAAAAAATTATAAATGAGATTTCAACCCTCTTCTCTCAGGAATTGATAAAAAAAAAAGTAGATAGAAAATTAGTGAGGATATAGATGATCTGAAAAACGTTGTCAACCAACTTGACCATTAATCAGACACCACATTCTGGGCCATACAACAACTTTCAATAAATTTTAAAAGGATTAAAATCAGGGGGGCCTGGGTGATTCAGTGTCCGACTCTTGATTTCAGCTCAGGTCACGATCCTGAGGCATGGAATTAAGCCCCATGTCTGGCTCTAGGCTGACTGTGGAGTCTGCTTAAGACCCTCTCTCTCTCCCTCTGCCCCTCTGCACACATATGCTCTCTCTGTCTCTATATATAAAAGGATTAAAATCACACACAGTATATTCTCTGACCACAATGAAATTAAATTAGAAATCCATATATAACTGATATTCCCAAAATATTCAGAAAATTAGAAATACACCTAATTTCAAAAAAAATACACCTAATTTCTATGGGTGAAACAAGAATTTACAGGTGAATTAGAAAATATTTAAAAATTAATAAAAAATGGAAGCATAGTGTTTGTGGAATGCAGCTAAATCAGTGCTTTGGGGAAATTTTTATCCTTGAATCATTTTATTAGCAAAGAAGGAAAATCTAAAATAAGTGATAGAAGCTTCCCCTGAAGAAACTTATGCAAGAATAGCAAATTAAAGGCAAAATAAGCAAAAGAAAGAAAATAATAAATGTAAGAGTACAAATAATGAAATAGAAAACAAAAACAATAGAGAAAATCAGTGAAACCAAAATCTGGTTCTTTGAGATCAATAAAATGGATAGATCTCTAGGTAGACTGATCAGAAACAATGGAGAGAAAATATAAATTAACTAATGTCGGGAATGAGAGAAAGTGGACATCGCTATCTGATCCTACAGACATTAAGAGGGCAATAAGGAAGTTTTATGAATAACATATTGCCAAAAGTTTTGATAATTTAGGTAAAATACAGAAGTCTCTTAAATAATACAAATTAACAAAAGTAAGGCAAGAGTAGAAAACTCAAAGAGTTGTATATCCCTCTAAGTATTAAACATACACACACA
This sequence comes from Herpailurus yagouaroundi, assembly GCF_014898765.1. Classification (NCBI taxonomy): domain Eukaryota; kingdom Metazoa; phylum Chordata; class Mammalia; order Carnivora; family Felidae; genus Herpailurus; species Herpailurus yagouaroundi. The sequence goes on along the minus strand of NW_024412437.1, from coordinate 3,913,202 downwards.
CACACACACACACACACACACACGCACACACACACACACACTCACAGCCCTCTGAAATCCTGATAGATCCCTGTGATGCTTTTCTAAACATTTACTTGGAGTACCACCCCTGTGTCGGGCTCTCTATGTTTACAGAGGTAAATGATTTAATGCAGCCAGGGAGGAGACAAATAAGTGAATAAATAAAATATGGCATAAATGTCATGGGAGAGCTATGCACAGAGTGCTATTAGGGAAAAACTATGAGATACCTACACTGGAGAAGGCTTTTGTAAGGACATGAATATTAAAGGATAATGATGTTGATGGTGTTGCTGATGCTGAGGGCGATGACTGATGGGGATGAATGAGATGATGACGATGACGATGACAGCAACAACAAAACAACGAATATTTACTTTGCTCTTACTCTACTGACATGTATTGCTTCGGTGCTTTACATGTATTAACAGATCTAACACTCCCAAAAGTCTGTGAGGTAGACAAGATTATTATCCTCATTTACAGACAGTGAAACTGAGAGACAGGTGACGAAACTTGCTCGAGGTTATCAGCTTGGAATGAACAGGAATCAACGAATTGGAAAAGAAAGAGAAGAGAATCCCAAATGGAAGGAGTAACAGGTACAAAATCCTGCAGGACTGTGGGATATTGGAGGCGTCAGGCTTGCTTTTCTTCCGTCACAGGCACATTTGCGGGAAAGGCGATCTCTACCCTCTGTCCCCACTTTCACTCTCTCGTTACTTCGAGAAATATTTACTGAGCAGCTCGGTGACTGTCCATTCTTTACCTGAGTTTGACCTCACCCCCTCCATTCAGCTCAGCGATGACCTTCTCGTGGCTGGTAAAAGAGGCCATTTTAATAAACATTTCTTTTTATTATAAAAGTAAATACAGAGTGTGGTGGTGGTTATACAGTTCCATAAATTTATTTTAAAAATCATTCTACAGCACTCTAAGCAGAAGAATTCTACGGTATGAAAATTATACCTCAATAAAGCTGTTTTTAAAAAGTAAATATAGGGGCGCCTGGGTGGCTCAGTCAGTTAAGTGTCTGACTTTGGCTCAGGTCACGATCTCACGGTTCGTGGGTTCAAGCCCCGCGTTGGGCTCTGTGCTGACAGCTTACAGCCTGGGGCCTGCTTCGGATTCTGTGTCTCCCTCTCTCTCCGCCCCTCCCCTGCTCACACTCTGTCTCTCTCTCTCTCAAAAATAAATAAACATAAGAAAAAAAATTTTTTTAATAAATAAAAAGGAAATGTATACTCAGTATAGAATACGTAAATTCTATGTAATTACATAAAAATTACATAGGATATATGTATTCTATATATAAATATATAAAAACTACACAGAATTTATGTAAATGCAGGGCGCCTGGGTAGCTCGGTCATTAAGCATACGACTTCGGCTCAGGTCATGACCTCATGGCTCACGATTTTGACTCCCACATTGGGTGAGCACGAGCCCCAAGCCCCACTTCAGGTAAAAAAACCCCACTTTGGGTGAACACTGCTTCTCTCTCTCTTTCCCTCTTTGTCTCTCTCTCTCTCTGCCCTCACTCACTTGTACCCTCTCTCTCAAAAAAAATATATGTAAATGTACAAAAATTATATATAGAAAATATAAATATATTTTAAATAATATATTTTAATATATTAGTATATTTTAAAAATATATTATATTTATATATAATAACACATGATATACTTTAATCTATTTGTTTTTTTGTTTTTTTTTTTTTAATTTTTTTTTTTTTCAACGTTTATTTATTTTTGGGACAGAGAGAGACAGAGCATGAATGGGGGAGGGGCAGAGAGAGAGGGAGACACAGAATCAGAAACAGGCTCCAGGCTCTGAGCCATCAGCCCAGAGTCTGACGCGGGGCTCGAACTCACGGACCGCGAGATCGTGACCTGGCTGAAGTCGGATGCTTAACCGACTGCGCCACCCAGGCGCCCCGATATACTTTAATATATTAACATTTAGCAATAGATTTTAAATAAGTTATAACAGATAAAAAATATATTTATATGGCATACATATGAAATTGCCTACCATCTATCATGCAGAGTAACGACGTTGACATCTTAGTGATTTTTATGTAGAATATACTTGCAGGTACCAGGATATTTCTCAAGTCCTAAACCTGGTGTTTTCTTCCATTTCTCGACCTTTCCCAGCTTGGCCTGCTGCCCTTACTACCTCACAGAAAGGATGACACAACAGAAGTATAGAGAAACCAAAGGAGGCAGTTTTTGGCTTTTGACCCTCTAACCTGGGCCAGTGGGGCTCGGGCATAGAAGTGTATCAGTCACAGTGGGTCTTACCCTGCCTGCTTCCCGACTCTAGACTAGAAATGATTCTCCAACCTGGAGTAATGAGGCATAATCTGAAGTGAAGGGGAAAACGATGATCTGTGGGTCTGTTCCTGAGCAAAGGCCTTGTTTCTTGCCCCATTCTCTGGGCCAAGCCTGACGGACGGGGAAGGCGCAGAAACCCCACAGAGATGGGGCCGCTCTCATTGCGGGGGGGCCTGTGCTCACAGGCCAGATGGATGGAGGCAAGGGGCTGTATGACCCTGAGTTCTTAGCCACACCGGCAGGTATATTTGGAGCCAGAAGCAGAAATGGGCTGTGTGGTGTGTGCGTGTGTAAGCAGGCCAGCGACTGCTACACCCAGTTTCTTGTGTGTTCACGCCTCTCCCTGACAAAAGGCAGGAAGAATATAAAACCTCCGAGGTGTCTGAGAGAAGTATGGATGCAGCAAAGAGAATGCAGGGCTTGGAGGGGCTTTCAAAGAGGAAGGAGGGGTTACAGAGAAGTAACCGGTATCAACCGGCCACCAAAGGTCCGTGGGGGCAACAGATGTCTCGGTGGATGCCTCTGTGGATGGGTGATATGCACGATCAGAGGGCTCCATGTCTCATCCACCACACCATGGCATGAGAGGGCCCTTGGTTCTCACATGGTATCCTGGGGAAGCGACTGCCGTCCGGGGTGACCGAGGACTAGTATCAAGTTTTGGCCGTGCAGCCAAATGGTGACTCAAAACAGAAACTGAGAGTATAGTACAATAAGCTCATTTGAGTTTACGGCCTGAGATTCGTGCCATTTCTTAACTCGCCAGTAAGAGTTGGGGTGAGACTTTGGTGGTATTTGGTTCAGATCCCATCTGCCATCATGCCTCCTCCTCTCCATGAAGGAGATGTCCATGAGAGGAATGGTAGCAACGGAGAGGCAGACGACAGGCTGATTCTGTGCCCCATGCTTGATGCGGTGAGTGTACTGAAGGCCTAGACTCCCTCCTTCTAGGCTTGAGTTAACATTTGACCTGCAGATGTCAGTCCATATTTAGCGACTCTTCAGCTTTAGTTAATTTCCAAAGAATTGGTTAAGTCATTTTATATAGTTGCTTTACCCAGAACCAGAATCGAGGAATTAGAAACCCCAAGTGTTTTGTTTTTGTCACTGCCTAATTATTTTGTAAGAATTCCAGGGAGAAGCCACATCCCCTACAAGGGAAGAAAGAAGCCGGACAGTCTTGGAAAAAGGGCCGCGGTATCATTATCGATATCACCATTTCTTGAGCACCCAGTAAATATTGGTGGATCCATTCTTAGAAAAAGGGCCCATATTCCCGAATTTGGCCCTACTTCTGAATATGTCCAACTAGTAGTGAATACAGTCTCTTGTCTCCATTAAATAATGTGCATTTAATGACAGTTAACCTATAGAAGAAGCTGGGACAGTTGATTTTCTGCCCTCACTGTAATTCAGAAGGACTAATTTTCTTGCCATTGCAACATAGGTATTTATGCGGCTAACACCCATAAATGATCACATAAGATTTACATGAATTTCCACCCCACTCGCTGAATAAGAAAGCAAACTGTGAAACAAGCTTATGGAAATAGTTAAAGAATTAAGATCTAATCATATTTCAAAAGCTAACCCTCAGAGGAACGCTCTGAAGCAGAGGCCACAGAAACTGAAACTCATTTATTACTTGGGCAGAAACACAAACTTTAAGAGAATGAGGGAGGAAAAAAAAAACTTTACTTTGCTCTAGGGAAGAAGCAACTATTCTCTGATGTGCAAAAAAGAATTTATCATCAAAGACCAAATGTAAATGGGGCCAATTAATTTTTTTAAGGATCTCTACCTTCTCTAATATTTTTATGTCTTTGTTACTGTTAGGCACGACACCAAAATCTAATGTTGCATGATTTGACAAATGTTAAAGAAAAAGAAGAAATTTAAAAATATATAATATACACTTTAAATATACTTAATGTATTTACATATGAGTGTCATCATCCGTTGGTGTAGTACTTTTAGGAAGCCGATGGAAGATCTATCTCAAATATCTGACTTTAGACATTGAAGAATGGTGACAATTGTCCAATGACCAAATGATGTTAATTGAATTGTTGGTCCGGCAACAAATTATTTCAAATAAGCTTTGAATTTGGGAGTTAGACGTTCTGATCTGTCATACTCACAAATCTCATTAATATTCTACTCATTGTTTTGGAAATTTTTCTACTTTTTGGCTCATTTGTATAAGAAAAAAGAATGTAATGAACATTAATTGGAAAGTTTATGAAACAATGTACTTACAGGAAGTTGCCCTGCTAGATTTGCAGGCAGTTCAATATAAATCTCGATACTTAACAAAATCTCTATTGTCTCTGTTGGATAATTTGGAAGTTTGGAATAGGTGCTGGGAAGACATTCTTGAAATGTAGTCATCAGATCTTCCTAATTAAAAACAGCTTTGAGCTTATCCAGCTTTCCAGGGTCATCTACACTGAGACAGAATTACCATACCAATTTATTTAAAAGTAATATTCAAAGTGTTTGGCAAGAGTATGATGCTCTATCCCATACTCCATCCGCACACAGAAGGTCTTGTTAGTTTTGTTGCTGTGTAGGTGAATTTCCCATCACCCAGACCCTCAAAGCTGCTTCAGCCATCTTTTTTCATCAACTCAAGTTACTTTGATTGACGATTCCAACAACTGTTGCCAAATGGTAAGCAGTAGAGCATGGTGGGAAAGAGCACAAGCTTTGAAGTTAAACCAACTCGGGTGGTGTGACCACGGGCAACTTCTTGAACTTTCCCGCTCACTATTTTATAATGTGCAGATAAAGTGGACAATAAAGATTAAATAGGACTGAGGTTTAGCAACATAGGCATCGTGGAAGTTCTAGATGGCAAGGGATCAGAGAGTGGTGAGTAAGCACTGGAATGAGGATAAAGACCAGGTTCTTCATGCGTGAGGGAAGGGGGAAAATAAAAGGTAAGGCAACAGTGATCAAAAGGCGGACCTGATGGACTGGGATCGTGGAGGCGAACTAGCTGAGTAATGTTGAGGTCTAAGGCATGTCTGCATTTTTTGATGGGTAAAGTGGAAAAAAGAGAGAGGTTACTTTAGTGGAGATGAGCTTACAAAACTGTAGGATCGGGCTATTAGAAAAGTCAGCTGTCAACATCAATCTTTTGTTACTCTTTCTTGTTCATTCTTTCTCTTTGGGTCCTTTGGGTTCACTTCGGGACTTTGGGTCCTTCACTGCTTGTCTTGGATTCTTTTTTTTTTTTCAAAGTTTATTTAATTATTTTGAGAGAGAGAGAGAGAGAGAGAGAGAGAGAGAGAGAGAGAGAACATGCACAAGTCAGGGCAAGGCAGAGAGAGAGGAGGAGACAGAGTTCCAAGCAGGTTCCACCCTGTCAGCACAGAGCCCCATGAGGGGCTTGAACTCACGAACTGTGAGATCATGACCTAGGCTGAAACCAAGAGCCAGACGCTTAACCAACTGAGCCACCCAGGCACCCCTGCTTGTTTCAGATTCTTTCATGGGGGAGGAATTTTTTTTCCTGACATGCATCCAGAAACGGGGGTGCTCTGCTGCTTTTGATATTGCTAATGATTTTTAGTTGTAATTGTTTACATTATATAATGGATAGATACAAAAGAACATTCTACACGATTATGAGAAACGATAAAGAACCCTCCTAAAACAACCACACCACTTAACATCTAGCATCACAAATGCTGAGCCGAAATCAAGAGTCGGATGCGTTACCGACTGAGCCACCGAGGCGCCCCTCTCACACATTTTTAGAAGAATTCGTTCATGATGCTTCATTTGAAACTGTATTTCCTTCATAGCCACTGCTTTAGAATATTCAATGGTGTGAACAGATCAAAATCATCCCTGAATTGATGGTTCAGAAATCAAATGTTCAACTTCAAAGGATAATGCCACCAACATTTTATAGTCTCACTACAACATGGAAGAGTTCTTTCTGTTCCACTTTCTTTCTTTTTTTTGTTAAGTTTATTTCTTTTGAGAGAGAGCGAGTGCAAGCAGGGGAAGGGCAGAGAGATAGGGAGAGAGAGAATCCCAGGCAGGGGGAACTCTCGAACCGTGAGATCATGACCCGAGCCGAAATCAAGAGTCAGACGCTTAACCGACTGAGCCCCCCAGGTGCCCCTGTTCCTTACTTTCAACCCTCCTCAGCATCGTCAGACTTCATGTTTAATAGCAGATTTAGTAAGATATAATTCACATATCATAAAGTTCACACTTCTAACCTGTACGATTCTGTGGTTTTTAGCGTATTCATAGAGCTGTATGTCTATCACCACTATCAACTTCCAGAACATTTTCATCACCTCAAAAAGAAACCCCACACCCATTAGCAATCACTTCCCTTTTTCCCTCCCCCCAGCCACTGACCACCAGTAATCTCTTTTCTGCCTCTATAGATGTTCCTATTCTGGACATGTCATATAAATGGAGTCATACACATGTGGCCTTTTGTGACTGGTTTCTTTCACTTAGTGCATCTTTAGGGTTCATCTATGTTGCAGCACGTGTCAGGATGTCATTACTTTTCATTGTCAAATAATATTCCATTGTATAGAAAAATATATTTTATTTATCCATTCATCAGCTGATCGACATTTGAGATGCTTCCATTTCTTGGCTATTATAAATAATGTTGCTGTAAACATTCTTATACAAGCATTGTGGAGGGGAAATGTATTTTCCATTTTCATCCTTCAACAGAAGATCATGGAGATTTTATTTGCAGGCCTCAGGCTCCTAGGTAGCAGCAGAAATGCTAGGTCATATGGTAACTCTATGTTAAACTTTTTAAGGAACTGCCAAACTATTTTCCAAAATGGCTGCACCATTTTTCATTTCCACCAGCAAAGAATTAGGGTTCTAATTTTTCCACATCCTGGCTAAAATTTGTCATTTTCTCTTTTTGACTGTGGCCATCCCGGTGGATATGAAGTGGTGTCTTTGGCTCCTTCGATCCCTTGCCCAGAAGTAGCAGCAAACGTATGGGCTCAGGTCATTCTCTGAAAGCTCTACTTGGTTTGTTTTTTTTCATGGAGATGCCCTAAAACAGTGGCTCCAATCTGGGAGCAGTGGAGTTAGGAGGCATCCATCACAGCATTATCAGAAGGCGTGAGAAAAAGCACATTAGAAGAGCTTGAGGCCTGGAAATAAAGTCTCCATGATCTACTGTTGAAGGGTATCCCTTACCCTCTTACAGATGCTGAATTCTTCAAACTGTTCAGTGTCTTCCAACTAGGCCTTTGCAGCATCACTGTTAAACTTTCCATCTTGGTTGAACACTCTCTTGGGGTTCTAACTGACATGCGCACTCACCAACTTGCCTTTTATTTCCTTTTGGACCCAAATCAGCACCACAAGCCACCCTATCTATATCCCAATTGCACTTTATCCTGATGCCATTTGGACTGGACGGGTCTTAATCCTCATATGACCTTTTGGGGATGATTTGTTTGTGTCAGATGCCAGACGGATTTATTACAGCATAAATCTTGAGAAACAATTTCGCATAGCTTCAATATCTGTGAATAGGCTACAGCAATGAACAATATTTCCCCCAAACAGGACTACAATGTAGGAGGGAGTAGAAATGACATCAGAGTGAGAGCTAAAAAATGTTATTTGAGATTCTAAAGCTACTGAATCAGAATCTCCAGGATCTTGTGGCCCAGGAATCTGTATTAAAAAACTTTCTCATTGCTTCCGATAATCAGTCAAGTTCGGGAGCCACTGCTCCAGCTAGCTGAGGATATCACTGGGAGCACTCTCCTAAATAAAAGACAGTCATTTATAAAGCACATAATTTCTGCTTCTGCTATATTATCTCATTTCTCCTGTGACTTTCCTGGGCAGAGAACCCAACGAGTTGAGGCTGGTTGTTTTCAATAAATGAATATCATCAACTTTGATAACCCCCAAAGAGTTGCTATGGTAACATAGAACAAAGATAATACCCATCAAGATCTAAATAATCAAGGCTGCTCCGTGATCTTAAGCTGGCTTACTTTTAATGGTTTTAAGTGCAGAGAAAAGCAAAGAGCTCCAAGGAGTCAGGCTCTATTAGTACCAGAGTATTTAACTAATTGCGTGCTCCCCCAACACCCCAAATAACAGCAGAGGGGAATAGGCTGTTTGATCACGAAGGCAGTTAAAATACAGAAATGTAGTTTTCACGGAGCCCTCCACCCTCCACTGGTCTTTATCTAATTCGAGTCAGGCAGCTAGGTGTTGGAATTAACTTCTCTGAACTAAATACAAAAATTCAAAGTCATTTTGGGATTTGATGCTCATTCATTTTCAACCACATATTCACATTCATTTCAAATTCACACAAGGACTGCAACAGCTTCGCCTAAATCAGTTTTCTACAAGTTAAACATCCCTCCTACACTCAGATGTGATTGTGGGACCACTTTGATCTTTATTCCCAAATTTATTGCTCTGTGTAATCCATGACAAAATGTAATGTGATTTACTATATCTCTATATGACAGCCCAGCAGCTGACAGAACTTAATAATTCAGCCTAAGAAAAAAACTTCTGGCACCAAAATAGACAGATCATAATGGGGGCTCTTTAGTATCAGTTTACAATGAAGCCGATACAAGCTGATCCTAAGAACTTCAAAACAATTCTTTTTTTTTTTTTTTTTCGCACGTATTTAATGAAGGAAATTTTCATTCCCTAAACGTGTTTTGTAGCTGCAAGCAAGTAATTTTGGACCCTTCTGCTTTTGTTCTCATTAAAACAATGTAGGACTAGTCATAGCTGATGTTCCTTTCACAAAGAAAAGGACTAAATTTTTCCATTTAATTGGAAATAAGTGAAGAAACACAATTGTGGGAATGTGGGAGATTCTAAAAGAAGTAGATTTATATTTGGTTATGGTATAGAAAAAGCATACATGAGCTAATTAAGCACTGTATATATAATTATTGGAATTAAGACTTGCCTTTGAAATTGCTAGGGCTGAAGTTTCTCTGAAATTCCTTCTCCCTGAGCACAAGTCAGAATCCGGAGATGGAAATGTCAGACCAGACAGCCCTTAGGTCTCTTTCAACTAAAATTTCCAAGATTTTTGACACTGCTTTTTCGAGGGTCATGGTGGTTCTTTTTGGGAGTGGTGGTGATGGGTGTAAGAATCTCTTATGCTCCTGGCCAAAATGGGAGAAGTGGAAGATGCTTACAGCTCACTCGTCTAGCTCCCATAGAGGTGACTGGATGGTGTGTGAATATGGGGCCTCAGCAATGGGGTCTAGCTGGGTTGGGAAAGCTCCAAGTTCCTTCTGGACTCTCACTGGGTTTCCAGCACTGTGGTTCTCAACAAAATGCCCCCAGATGCCCATCTCTTGGATCTTTAGATATCTGTCAACCTATGACCCAATCAATGGGGAGTCACCTTCCTATCACCTCTCCAGGATATCTGATTATAAAAGGTAGATTATATATTCACGACTTCAATTAAAACATTTGAAAGTTAATGTCTTCGTATAGACACTTGGATGAAACATTCTTCCTTAGGTTCGTGTATTGTTTGGAAAGGCTGGCGGGTTGGCTAACTTTCAAGAGTACTCCAGCGGTCCTTGTAAAACCATCCAGGAGGTGCAACGAACTGGTCAAAACCCACCACCGATCACAATCTGATTCCCCGCTTTGCATGTCCAAAAACTCAATGTGGCAAGTGCTCCTGTGTAGGTTACTGGACTCGCACGGACCAAATCTATAGCAGACCTAGGTTCTGAAGGTCATTTGATGCTATGTTCTATCCATTATTACATTTCAATTATATTTGCACATAACCTTGCTCTTGACATGCTTGGTACTGGTCATTTGTCAATAATGCTCATCTTTAGTACTATAATGTCAGAACAGAACTCAGAAAAATTCTAAGAATGTGTACTGTCTCTTGTTTGGAAATGTTAGAGTTCACTGATACAGAATCTAAGGCTACTAAAATCCTTCAAGTGCTTTTCTAATGAACTACATGAATTTACATCGTTTGCAATTCACCTAAAAATAAAGACCAAATAAAACTGAACAAATATATCATGAACCAGACTCTGTTCTGTAGTGCTTTAGTGGGCCTTTAATTTTTTCTTAACTGGCCACAACATTTCAGAGGTTTAAAAAAAAAAAAAAGATGTGAACTAAATAATTTACTACAAACAGGCAGAAACTAAATTTTTAAATTTCCTTGACCGGTTAAAGGTATAATACAAATCTTTTCACACAAAATAGACTCAGAAGTTGTTCCCCTCCACTTGCTTTTCCAAGGTAAAAATTTTTTTAATGTTTATTTATTTTTGAGACAGAGAGAGACAGAGCATGAACGGGGGAGGGTCAGAGAGAGAGGGAGACACAGAATCCCAAACAGGCTCCAGGCTCCGAGCTGTCAGCACAGAGCCCGAAGCGGGGCTCAAACTCACGGACCGCGAGATCATGACCTGAGCTGAAGTCGTATGCTTAACCGACTGAGCCACGCAGGTGCCCCTTACTTTCCAAAGTTTAAATTTAAGAGTGTAGTATTTAATTCTCCAGTGTTACTTCCCTTTTATTTTGAGGTGAAAGAGAAGTGTTTTCTACACATAATTTCCTAAAAATGGTTTGTTTTCATTTGTTCCTTCCATTTGAAAGAACCCCTGTGGCTGCCAACAGAAGATGTTTAGAAATTTCTACCAATAAGAAGTGCTGTGTCCTTGACAGCTTTAGACAGAAAGCTCCTAATACCCCCAATATAATTTCCCAATATGCTAACCCCCTCCACTTCACCCAGACATACATACTCATTATTGGTGCTATCTACTCTCTTGTTTGTCTCCCATTCAATTATGACTTCAGAGCCAAAAATTCAGGGTTTTGGCCAAATCAAGGAATCTCAGGCCAAGGAGTTTGGATTTCATTCTGGATGCGGTGGGATGCATTAAAGGTTTGTTAGCAGGGAGTGAAATCGTAAAGGTATTGTTGAGGAGATGGCTCGCCTGGGACCATGGAGAAGGAACCAGAAAAAACTGAGCAGATAACTGTGGCTATAGTCAAAGAGCTGCTGCCAATGGGTGAGGGCTTTGGTTCAAAGTCTTAATGAGATGACAATAATTGGAGAAACAAAGGAGATTAAAAAGGGCCATCCTAGCCTTGTGCCTCTTTCTGAAGGAGAAAGCTGCATTAGCAAAAATCACAAAATTAAACAGAAGGAAATAATGGCATTTTGAATTCTGCACATTTCTACCCAAATACTGTCTTTCACCCAAATATGGACCCATTCACAAATGGATGTTCCTATAGTAACCCTTTGGCTAAATATGCTTACTTTTGGCATATTTTTCAGAGAGCAACTGGAAAAAATGAAAGAGGTATTAAGAGACTTAACTATGGGTGGATTATAAATAATTCCGCAGAAACTGAGCATGAGAAACTAACCCTTGGGTGGGTGTGAAATCAATCAATCATGAGTTCTCCCACCTCTTGGTACATTCCTTTCTCAGTATTATTGATTGCCTTTTTTTACATAACCCACTCTCTCTTTTTAAAATTGATATATAATTCATTTATTATCTTACTCACCTTTCTGGAAGTGTATGATTCAGCAGTTTTTAATATATTCACAAAGTTGTGCAACCATCTAATTCCAGAATATTTTACCAGCCAAGAGGTAACCTTATACCATTAGCTGTCATTCTCCATTTCCTCCACCCTCTCAGCCCCTGGAAACCTCTGGCCCACTTTCTGTCTGTATGGATTTGTCTATTCTGAACACTTCGTATAAATGGAATCATGCAGTGTGTAGCCTTTTGAGTCTGGCTTCTTTCACTTGCATAAGATTTTCAAGGTTTATCCGTATTGTAGCATGTATCAGTACTTTGTTCTTTTTCATGGCCGAATAATATTCCATTGTACAGATATACAACATTTTGTTTATTTATCACTAGTGGGCATTTGGGTTATTTCCACTTCTTGACAATTAGGAATAATGCTATGAACATTTATGTACAAGTTTTTGCATGGACATATTTTTTCAATTCTTTGGAGAGATACCTAAAAGTGGAATTGCTGGGTCCTCTGGCAATTTTATGTTTAACTTTTTGGGGAACTGCCAATGGTTTTCCAAAGTGGCTGCCATTTTACATTCCCACCAGCAAAACATGAGGGTTTTAATTTGTCCATCTCTTTGACACCTCTTAGCATTTGGTCTTTTTGACTATAGCCATGTTAGTGGGTGTGAAGTACTATCTCACTATGGGTTTGGTTTGCATTTCTGAAAAGGCAAATAATGTTGAGCATCTTTTCGATGTGCTTATTGGCCATTTACAGACTTTCCTGGGGGAAATATCTATTCAAACGATTTGCTCATTTTAAAATTGGATTATCTATCTTTCTATTGTTGGGTTATAAAAGTTCTTTCCACGCTTGTCAGATAGAGGATTTACAAATATTGTATCCCATTCCGCGGACTGTCTTTTCAGTCTTTGGTGGTTATGTTCTTAGAAGCACAGTTTTTTTTTCTTTACTTTTGATGAAATCCAATTTACTATTTTCTCTTTTGTGGCTTCTGCTTTTGTTGTCATATCTAGGGATGTGTTGCCTAACCCAAGGTCACAAAGATGGATGGTGTGTTTTGCGTTTTCTTTTAGGGGCTTCATAACTTTAGCTCTTACGTTTAGATCTAGCAGGGTTACTATTGACAAATTCTCACAGGTTTTGTTTATCTGTGTATCTTTTCATTTATCCTTTCATTCTGAAAAATGATTTTACCCAATGTAGAATTCTTGCTTGATAGTCTTCTTCCTTTGGGACTTTGGATATTTCATTCCACTGCCTTCTGACCTTCATGGTTTCTGATGAGAGATCAGCTGTTGATCTTTCCATTAGTTCTTTATACATCATTTCCTTATTTCTTTGAACATATCTCAAATAGATGATATAAAGTCTTTATCTACTAAGTCCAACATCTGGGCTTCTTCAGGGACAGTCTCTATTGATTTTGTTTTTCCCTGCCCAGAGGCTATACTTTCTTTCTTCGCATGCCTCATCACTCTTTTGTTAAAGACTAGCCGTTTTGGATATTATGAGGTGGCAATTATGGAAATCAGATTCTCTCCCTTCCTCAGAGTTTTTTGTTGTTGCTGGAGTTTTATTGTTGTTGTTATTGTTAGTGACTTTTCTGAACGAATGCTGCAAACTATGTATTCTGTCATAAATGGTCACCGAAGTCTCTGCTGAATTATTGGTTTACTAATGATTGAGCAGAGGTTCCTTAAATGTTTGGAAACAGTAAGTCTTCCAGTTTTTGCCAAGGACCTCTGTGTGCATGCTGGTGAGCACCTTCAATGCTAGGATGGAAGATTACAACTCTGCCTTAGCCTTCTCTTCCTATTTGTGAAGTGCCTCAAGGTCAGCCAGAGGTGAGAGTTTGGAACCTTCTCAGATCCTTCCTGAGCATGCACACAGCCCCGGGTGTGCACATAGCCATACAAATGTACACAGATGGCTTTCTAGATTCCAAGTAATATGCTGGAGATTACCAAAGCCCCTATGCACAGCTCTTTTCCTAGTTTTATATTTTAAGCTTTGGGTTAGCCTATTGTTTGCCACAGCTGTTATGTACCACCTCAGGCAGCCATGATCTTAAACAATTATCTCTAATTGTGTTTGAAAAGTACTCCCAGGGAAAAGGGTTTTTCAAACTGGGTGAGCTCCAAGTCAGGACAGATAAAGACACCCTTGTGAATGAGGTCTCCCTGGGATCCATTAGACAGGACAAATAATAATAGTTCTCAGGAAATGGGCTTTGAAGGAGCTGCCCTGTTTTGCCTTCTCCAGTGGTTTCCAGGCTACTAATTTTCTCCATGATTGTGGCTGTTGGTTTTCAATGCTACTACAGAAACTGGGAAGAAAGGTAGGATAGGAATAGAATGAGTTAACCAGTCACAAAGCTTGCTCTTCTTACTGGGTTCAGCTGGGTTTTGTTTTCATTTTTAATGAATGCTCCCTAGATTGTTCTAAGCCTATGATTAATTTCCATAGTTCTGGAAGGTTGATTATAATCATTTTTGCCTGTTTTCTCTTTGGTTTCACAGAGGAAAGAACTTTTGGAGATCCTGACTCTGACATTTCTCCTGACATCCTCCTGATGTCATCCAACCCTCCACAGGGTTACATCATTTACTGTTTTCTCCTTAGGAAATATCATCCATGTGTAGGTCTTCAGATTCTACCCCAAAGTCAGTATCTCTCAAATCTACATCTTTAACACACAAATTTTCCCTGGAAGCCTTATTGGTGACCAATGGCCATTTCTATGTGGATATTTTACAGGTGTCTCCAGCCAACATGTCTTAAAAACGTCATCCACTTGATTACCCAAACCAGGAAACTGGGAAACATTCTAGGTTACTCACTTTCTTTCATCTTAAAATATTTTTATCTTAAAATCATCAAACACCTCTTCCATCAAATCTGCCAACATCCCACCTTCCACAAAGCTAATCATTCTCTTATTACACCTATCCCCTTGTATAAAATTTACTTACATGGATATTCCCCTTACTAGACTACAGCATCACACAAGCAGGAATTGTATACCATTCATCGTCTTATTCCCAAAATTCATCCTATTGCCTAGCACATTATAGTCAGTCATACATTTTATCAGTGCAGTAGATTGCCCACACACCAATATATACCCTTTCTCACATGTTCTGTTCATAATATAGTATTCACATTCCTCCATCAGGAAATGAATGAGGTCAACGATCTCTCTTCTTTTTTAAAAAAATGTTTTGAAGTTTATTTGAGAGAGAGAAAGAGCACAAGTGGGGGAGGGTCAGAGTGAAGGAGAGACAGAATCTAGAGCAGGCTCTGCAACATCAGCACAGAGCCCGATGCAGGGCTGGAACCCATGAACCATGAGATCATGACCTGAGCCAAGACCAAGAGTCAGACACTTAACTGACTGTGCCACCCAGGCACCCCAATTATCTCTCTTCTTGCAACTGGGCAAAACTTTGTAGCTGTCTTGACTGAAAGAATGTAGCTGAAATGACACTACTTGATTTCTGAGAGTAGGTCAAAAGGGTGATAGGGATTTCACCTGGTTCTCTGTCTCAGGACGTGGGTCTTGGGAGTCTTAAGCCAACATGTGAGAAATCTCACTACCCTGAAGCTGCCACGGGGAGAGATCACATAAAGAGAGATGCCAGAGGAGCCCCAGCTGTTTGAACCTTTCTTGTACGAAACCCAGAAATGTGAGTGAAGAAGGCCTCAGGTGGCCTCGGCCCCAGAGAAATCCCAAGCCAGAACCACCCAGTGACATAGCTCCTGCATTTCTGAATGACAGAAAGTTCAGTGATAATCAATGAAGGAATGAAGGTGACAGAGGTATCTTGGTGTGTGGATATCCCTCTTTGCTTTCTCTACCATGCGTCGTTTTTCAATTGGAAAAAAAAAAGGTAAATATGTGATTTAAAGAAAAATATCTCGTACTTGTGTCAAAATTTTTCAAAATGTAATCTATGTAGATGCAAAATTAACTGCCATCTAGCAAGGAAGACTTTTCCCCCAGATACTTAGAGACTGCATTATTTTTCTCTAAATACATTGGACTCCATTATTTAACCTGAAAAACTATTCTCCACTCCTCCAAATAAATGATTTCATACACACAATCTCTGGATCATAAAGAAAGATTGCGGATCATTCATATTACAAGTTGACAGCATTATAATATCTAAATGTATCATGTTTCATGCATTGAATGTTCATAGGCAATTTTTTGCTAAATTAAATGTCTTCATCTGTTTTAGTAGGTTTCTAATCAAGAGTCATTTTGTGAATCATTGAATACTTCTTCTAATTCTGAATTTTCACACATTTAGTGATAATAAATTTAAAAGTGGTTTATCTTCATGAATTATTTAATATATCCTAGATGGAGACAAATCCACAATGACAGAAATGATTCTGTTTTTAACACATGTTTAACCTCAAGTTAATAGCTGTTAATCTTGAGATTATATTTTTTTAGAACAGATGCTTTCTTAGCACAGATAAAAGAAGTTAAACAATAAACAAAGCCTCATCCAAAAGAATACGCCACCTTTCAATAACCTCTCAGCATGTTCTAAGAGAGTTGTGATTAATTACCTGTAATTTTTAAAAATGTGTTTTGCCTGGTTTACCTAAGCCAAACTCAGTGTTAATTTAAGTAAACATAAGAAAAGCCTTGTATTTTGATTCAAAAATATTAAAAAAAAACTTCTCTCTGTATTGTTAAAATTAGATGCATGCTTGTGGCATTGTTTTATATATTAAATCTATAAAGCTTTTTTTAGAAAACAAACTTTAGATATTTTTACTCTTCAAATGTAGGTAAATAAATCTAACTACTCACTCAACAGATGTGTTGAGAGTACTATATAAACTGTCAAAATTCCTCCCACATGAGATGTATAGTTTACAGTTATCAGGAAAAATTTCCTCAGTTCACATTTCTTTTTGCTTAGTACACTGAGCATAATTTTTCATTAAAGTCTATTTCTGATGCCATCACTTAAAAAAATTCCATATCTGAGTTTTATTTCCCAATTTCAGGCAGCTACATTCTGGGCTGAATGAAAAAATTAATAGTACTTTGTGAATTATTTAAAATGCCTTATTGGGGCACCTGGGTGGCTCAGCTGGTTAAGCATCCAACTTCTGCTCAGGTTATGATCTCACCTTTTGTGAGTTCGAGCCCTGCATTGGGCTCTGTGCTGACAGCTCAGAGCCTGGAGCCTGCTTCAGATTCTGTGTCTACCTCTCTCTCTGCCCCTCCCCTGCTTGTGCTCTGTCTGTCCATCTCTCTCAAAGATAAATAAACATTAAAAAAAATGCCTTATGTACAAGGGTGAATATAATTTATTGTCAAGATTGGATGATTTTTGAGAATGAACAAAGTGTTAAGAATTACGCTGAGGAAACAGGCATTGAAACTAGGACCTATGGTCATCCTACATTGAATTATATCTTCAATATGCTTTTAATGGAATAACATTAAATACCACTCTCCTAGGTCAAGTCCACAGTCCATCTAACCAGGAGAGATCCTATACAAGTAATCTTTATAGAGGCAGGAAGAGTCATAAAGGTCCTCCTCAACACCATCATTTTCATGTATTTTGGGTGTAGAAAATCAGCCAACAGATTGAAAGCGGCTGCCATCAGCATAAAGGGACACCTGAGGAAGCAGATTTAGAACCATAAAAGGAGAGAGCCAGAATGACGATGGAATACGCTGGTTTTAAGTCATCGTCTGTGTGGCACCATGTTGTCCACAGAGACGACTGAATGGTCAGGAGGGTTGCTGATGTCCGACATCATCAGCATTTTTTGTTTAAAAGAGTCAGGGAGGGGTACATTAGAGAAATCGTCTTCAAAATGTCAGTGTGGGCACACGCATAGGGATTACATTTTAGTTATTTAGAAACCGATACCGGGAACATTTTATTCCTGGACAGTATCTGGTGAATGAGGCATTCCTGTACTTCCTTTTATTTGTCTTGAAACTATCTCTTTCAAATTTTTCCAAGCAGTGCTTCGTTGAAAAAAATAATCCGAATTAACCCAGTCGTGGTACCAGAAGATCAGAGAATCTGATTCAAAATACCTCTCAATCTTCTGCCTAAAATGAGAATTTTAGAAAATCTTCACACGGAAGTTGTCTCATTCCCTTTATCCTTTGGTTATCCTGTTTCAAATGTTTACCAGTTCTGTGTTTTCATAATTTTAAGTTTCATTATGGATATATGCAAATCACATTTGATACAATAGCAGCACAAATGTTGTGATCTATTCTGTTTTTAGAGAGCTAGGCAGCATTTGTGTCAATTTTACTGATTTGTGAAATCAAGGCCCAAGAATTATTCTTTTTTTAAACTATTTTTTAAATGTTTATTTAGAGAGAGAGAGAGAGAGTGAAAGAGCATACTTGCACAAGTACAAGAGGGGGAGGGACAGAGAGAGGGAGAGAGAGAATCCTAAGCAGGCTCCACACCGTCAGCGTAGAGTCTGATGCGGGGCTCGAACTCATTACCTGTACTGAAATCAAGAGTCAGACGCTGAACTGACTGAGCCACCCAGGCACCCCACCAAGAATTATTCTTTATGAGATCTTTTCAGTCTATTTGGGGCACTATAATCGAGAAAACTATAATGAACCATCCCTCCATCTATCTATCCAATAAATTTTTACTGGACGTCTACCATGTGTCAAGCACTGTTCTAGACCCAGAAGAAACAACACTGAATAATGACCAAGTAAACAAAAATAATACATCATGAGTGAGAAGTGTGGGTACAATAACGGAAAGTGTGTGGGGGGGGGAGTTTAACACTTAGGCAGGGACCACCCGGGCATTGGGAGGTACGAGATCTGAAGGAGTAATGGAAAAAGTAAGTGTAAAGGTCTGATACAGGAACAAGCCTGGCATATTTGTAAATAATAAGCTGCATTCCGGATCTGCCTAACTGAGGGGGAGAGGAGCAGGAGATATGTTGAACGTTAGGCAGGGGCTGGATCTCACAGCACCTGGAGGGCAAAGCTAAGGAGTTTCCATTTTGCTCTAATAGTGATGAGAAGCCACTGGAGGGTTTTGAGCAGGGGAATACACACTGACTGTTGTGTGTAGAACAGACTGTTGGAGCAAGCGTGAAAACAAAGAGCCCAGGTGCTTGTGGATGAGGGTGATAGTGGCAGAGGTGATGACAAGTGGTCTGATGTGGGATATATTTTGAAGATAAAATCGGCAGGACTTTCCTGATAGGAAGAATGTGGGTGCAAAAGGATGAAATGAGTCAAGAGTAACTGAGTCCTACTTACTGGTTTGGAGAAGACTGGTTTGGGGAGGATAAGAGTTCTGTTTCAGAAAGGGTAGGTGTGGGATTTCTATCAGAATTTCAGGGTGGATGTCTATGAAGAGGTTGGATATCTGAGTTTGGAGTTCAGGGGTGAGAGACTAGGACAAGAGACACATACTGGAAGTGGTCAGCATGTAGATGCACACAAAGCTGTGAGACTGGAAAAGATCAGTTAGGGACTGAGCAGAGAAACATTAAGGGATCTGGAGATGAGGTGGGGCCAGTAAAGGAGGTGGGGGAACAGCAGCGAGCCAGTCTGGAGAGACCCCTGGAAAGTATGATGCTCCTCCTAACCGATCACGTGATTGAAGTCTCAGAAGAGGGAGTGATGGGTGGTACCAGAACTGCTGAGACATTGCTAGGGATGGAGACTGAGGAAAGAGCACTGCATTTACTGTTGAGGTCATTCGTTGACTGGACAAAGGTTTTCGTGTACTGGAGCAGCTGAGGGCCCCACTGACATGGACGCCAGAAGAGAACATGAGAAATGGAGCAAGTAAGGAGACAACTCTTTCTGGAGAGTTTGATTATAAAGAAAGGCAGAGAAAAGGCAGAGTGGTTAAAGAGGGACTTGGCCTTCAACAGAGCCTTTATTGCTTGTTGAATATTCATTTGCCTCTTAGTATCCCTCGACTACAATTCCCAGCCCCCCACATGTCCGTGGGCCCTCTGTCTAACTTTGGCTGAGGAGCTGGGAGTAGAATACGTGTCACTTCTGGGCCAAAGCACAAAGAACCAGAGAGGAGTTCTTCAAGTCCTCTTTTCTCCAACCACGGGTGACTGGTGCTGTTCAAGATGGTGGAGTCTCCCTGCCGGACAATATTGGACTTACAGCCCAATACTTACAGGAGAGTATTCCTTAGTCCCATGAGATTATCAATACTTAACCAGGTTAGACCTACAAAGCAGCACTTTATGGTTTAAGTTAACAATATATGTTTGTTAAACCACTGAGATTTTGGGGTCAATTTGTTAATATAGTACAACATATAATTTGGTCAAAGCATTCTTTAAAATATAGGGGCGCCTGCATGGCTCAGTCAGTTAAGTGTCTGACTTTTGATTTCGGCTGACAGCATGGAGACTGCTTGGGATTCTCTCTCCCTCTCTTTCTCTCTGCCCCTCCCCCTCACTCTCCTTGACAAAATAAACATTGAAAAAATATTATGGTGTGTTTTTATGATTTTGTAAATAATACAGCAGAGAGGAAATTGACATAAGAAAATTAATGGGTAATTAAGGGACAGAGTCCTTCAGCAGAGATGAGGGGTGCCGTGCCCTATGTAAAGGCCTTGGAAAGAGGCAAACATCCTTAAGTAAGGTATCATGCACTTTAAAGGAGGGAAGGTGAAATACAGGGGCACAGATGCAACTGGAAGGTGGATATGGAGTGGGCCAATGAGGTGAGAGAGAGAGAGAGAGAGAGAGAGAGAGAGAGACTGAGGTTGGAGGAGACAAGAGAGGTAGGAAAATTTCTTAGATAGTAGGAAAGGAATTAACTATTGCCATCCCGAGGCCCCACTTGAGCTTTCTGGCCTTAAGTTTAAGTGAGACCAGTTAGCCTAAGTGTCTTTTACTCTTGAACAAGATTAGACACAAGAGTAGGGCACACAAGCATTTGGTTTAACCAGGGCTGAGGATTTGTCAGCGAGAAAGGTCGAGGAAAAGAGTGACAAGGAAGGTGAGGGTAGTTCGAGGGAAGGATTATATTGATCGACTATGCAACTTGAGTTAGAGAATGAAGACATAGGAAGTTGATGGAAAGTGGAAAATGGGGAGACTAAAGGCTTGGAAGCTCCCACTGGACAATGGTTTGGGTTAGAACATGCTTTGCTCCGTCTATACCAATTTTGTTACATGAAAATTGCAGCCATTGGGGCGCCTGGGTGGCGCAGTCGGTTAAGCGTCCGACTTCAGCCAGGTCACGATCTCGCGGTCCGTGAGTTCGAGCCCCGCGTCGGGCTCTGGGCTGATGGCTCGGAGCCTGGAGCCTGTTTCCGATTCTGTGTCTCCCTCTCTCTCTGCCCCTCCCCCGTTCATGCTCTGTCTCTCTCTGTCCCAAAAAATAAATAAAAGTTGGAAAAAAAAATTTAGAAAATTGCAGCCATAAATGTCAAGCTCTATGAGATAGTGTTTACAACAATATCTAAATTTCATAAGGAAACTGTTACCCAGTTAAATGAAAGTTTAAAAGCTTTTGCTCTCCTTCACTTTATCAATGTATTTAGAACTGAAAACTAGACGAAGAACCATACGTTTCTGCAACAACAGAAAGCCTCATATTTGGCGTACTATTCTAAATTTTACTAATAAAATATGTGTAAAACCATTCTTGGCATTTTCCCCCTATTATTACACTTTTTTTTTTCATTTCTGCTTTCCAATAATAATCGTATGCATTGAAAAGCCATTTTTCTTATTGAAAAATATCTTATTCTCCATTGACTTTATTTTTTTGCTTTCCAGGATATTTACATGAAGAATTGGCTTTTCCCCCTTGTAGATGATTCACAGTTAAGAAAAGAATAGAACTGCTTTATACTCCAACACAGACCCTAAGAGCCCAGAGAAAATTCTTCCACATCTATCAAAAGCAGCAGTCTCACCCAGCTGACAAGGACCCCGAAAGCCATCCAACAAAAGCCAGCCTATTTATAATTGAAGGTTTTTTATTGAACTATTTTGGGTTCCTGTTATATATTATCTCCACAAGAAACCAATCAGATTAAAATGAAATATTACAATGAAACAACAAAACTTCAGTTTTATTTAGAAAAAAAAAAAAAAAAAAGGCAACCTTCCAAACAAACATCCTAATCTCTCAAAGACAATGATAAGGCAATCTGGTACCTTTCAAAAGTCAAAGCGACTTTTAAGCACTGTTATTTATGTGAACAGAATTTTCTACAGATGTCAATGCAAATTTTTAAAAAAGAACACTTTAAAAAAATAAATGTGTGAAACTTTAGAGTTTATATGGGATAAAACTTGTTTTCAACATTTTTAAGATTGAAAGCAAACACACACACTGCTTTTTGCAAGTAGTTTTGAACAAAACAATCGTCTTAAGAAAGTACACATCTAATCGAGTACCAATTCAAACACAAAGCAAAAATCAGAAGATGAATTTTGAAGAGTCAGACAATGCATAGGCAAACATTTCCTCTGACACCACAGAACCCAAACGACTCACAGCACGAGGCAGGAGGAGTACCCTTCTGGTCGTCCCACACAGAAACACCAGAGAAAGGTCTGGTGTTTGTCTAGGAAAATGGACCAGTAATTCTTCTAGAAAAGGTACATTAAAAGAATCCTAGCAAGTCAAACAGATCTGAGGTCAAGTCCAAAGTGATCAAATAAGAGCTGAAAGAGGAGTCAGCTACCAATTATTCAAGGAGACCAGTAAAGGTAGAAATAAGAAAGACAGATAAGGAAGCTTGTGGACAGAAGGCGTGGGTAATAAGGATCCAGGAACCCAAATCAGAGTCTGGATGGAAATGAGGAAAGTGGCCATAGGCATGAATTGGTCCATAAAGCCAACTATCTTGTGATGAAGAGCTGCTTCGATCTTTTGCTCATGGAGCCATATCTGAACCAGCATATGGCTAGATTAGCTGGGTCATGACATGGAAAGCAAACAATTCCTTGCACAGGTTCAGAGAATTCAGAACTGGAATTGGAATCTCGGTTCTGCAACTTGTGGCCATGTAACCCTGAGCGGGGGGTTAATTCCTCCAAGCTTCAGTATCTCAAACTATACTAAGGGAATAGGCCTTCGAATGAATTAACGCAGAGTAACGTGGGAATTAAGGTTGATAATGTATGTCCAAGTACCTGACACGTGGTAGGTGTAATACAATATCTCCTTCCATTAGGTCAATACATACTGAACACGCTTCTCAGTTGTTTTAATTTACATCGAGTATTTCCAAGAAGTTACCTGAGCACAGAGCAGTGCAAGACAGAGAATCCATGTTTGCTAGTCTTACAAAAATAGAGAAGATAGTTACTTTGACCTATGACATTGAAAGTGTCAACTTTCAACAAGAATGATTCTATAAAAAAAATTCTTGTATTGCCTGATCAAATTGTTGGGGTGGAAATGAGACGGGACAGAGGGTAGTAAACAAAGTAATCATTGAAAACACAGAGAAAAGGAGACACAGAATCTGAAGCAGGCTCCAGGCTCTGAGCTGCCAGCACAGAGCCCGATGGGGGGCTCAAACTCCTGAACCCCAAGATCATGACCTGGGCTGAAGTTGGATGTTCAATCGACTGAGCCACTTAGGTGTCCCTAACATTCACTCTTATCAAAGGAGCAGCATCGGCATTATTTCTCCAGGGAAGACTTTTTGAGACCAGAAACCAAGTTGTTGGCTCTGGTGTATTCTCATATCTCCCTACGTTTCCCTTCTCAGCACAGTCATCAAACATATTGTTACCACACGTACAATATAAGAGCAGTTAAGGGCACAGGTTCTGGAGTCACACTGGGCTTGAATCTCGTCTCTCCAATTACTGAACCTATCTATCGAAGCCTCCACGAAGGGAATGGCTGCACTTCCAGGGGATGGTGAGAGGGGACAGCGAGATAAGCCTTTACAACAATGCTTGACACTTTGTGCAATAAACGCTGGCCATTTTTGTTACTAGTCAGTAAGGGTGATCAGGGCAAGGAGTGTTTAATACCAGATGTTTGGCGCATACGGGCTGTGGTGCTCCCCAAAGCAACGTAGAATGTGTGTCCCTTATTGGACACTCAGTGGAGTTGAAAACCCAGAAAATTCATACACTTGGAAGGCAGTTGTGATTCTGTTTCTTACACATAGGTAGTCTTTGCCGTGCCCAGTTATTTGCATTGATTTTCATGGTTTCGTTAGATGAGCCCAATGCCCCAACAGCACAGTTAAATTTTCAGTTAGAACAGTACATCTCCTGGGGTGAAGAATGGTAAACGGTTTTCTGATTTGTAAAAAGTTTATGGTCTTCTTATCAAGTTATAAGAATTTTTATATGTGTTTGACAAGAATCTTTTATTAAAAAATCCTTTAGAAGATCACACATTGTGTAGATATTTTCTCCCAGTCTGTGGCCTTTTTATTTTCTTAAGAGGGTCTCTCCAAGAGCAAAAATTTTAAGTCCAGCTTACCAATCTTTTTTTCTTTCATAATTTATACATTTTAAGTCCAATCAAAGAAAATTTTGCCTAAACCAACATCAGTAAGGTTTTCCCTTAGGGTTTTATTTCTACTTTCATCATTTACGCGTAGGCCCATGATCCATTTGACAATACTTTTGTATCCTAAGTTCGAGGTATATGCTGAGGTTGTTCCCCACCCCCCACCCCCACATAAATATCCATTTGTTCCAGAACTGTTTGTGGAAAGACCATCCTCTCCTCATGCATTATCTTAGCACATTTCTATAAAAAATCAATTGGTTATACCCGTGCAGGTGTATTTCGGGATTCTTCATATTGACGCATTGATTGGGAAGGTTTCCTTACACCAATACCACCTTCTCTTGATGGCTGTAGGTTTCTACTTAGTCAAAAGCTCGAGCAGTGGGCATCCTCCAACTTTACCCTTTTTCAACATTGATTTGGCAGTGCTTTGCATTGTCAAGTAGAATTCAGAGTCAGCCGGTCAATTTCAACACAGAAAACTGCTGAGATTTTTATTTGGGTTGCACTTAACCGAAGGATCAACTTGGGGGAGAAATGACATTCCAACAAAGTCGCATCTTCTCACCCATGAGTTTGATATTTCTCTCCCCTTATTGAGGTCCTCTTCAGTTTATGTCACCAATGTTTTCTAATTGTCAGTGTAGAGATCCTGTACACGTTTTGTTAAAATCTGAACTAGTCCATCCATCTCTCTGTTGCCATTTTAAATGGTACTGATTTTTGAAAATTCAAATCATTATTACATAACACATTACTAGTATGCAGAAATCCAACTGAGCTGGTACCTTGTGACCTGGCTCAGTTTACCTATTCTGGCAGGGGTTGTTTTTGTTTATTCGCTTGTTTTTTTGTAGGTTCCTTTCGATTACTTCAGATAGATGACATGTTACCTGCGAATAAAGACAGTTTTACGTCTTCCTGATTTATATGCTGTTTCTTTTCTTTCTTCTGATTTATTTATTTATTTATTTATTTATTTATTTATTTATTGGTCTTTTTTCACTGACTAGGATCTTCAATATAAAATAGAATTATAGGGGGAGAGGGGAAAATGGGTGATGGGCATTGAGGAGGGCACTTGTTGGGATGGGCACTGGGTGTTGTGTGTAAGCAATGAATCACAGGAACCTACCCCCAAAACCACGGGCAGACTGTATACACTGTATGTTAGCCAACTTGACAATAAATTATATTAAAAAATTAAAAAATAAACTCCCCCCCCCCACACACGCACACATACACACACACACACAAATACAATAAATTGGAATTATAAGTGAGAATGGACATCTTTGTCTTCCTACCAGTCTTAAGGAAAAATCATACAGTCTGTCAGCATTAAGTACACTTTTAGCTGTAGGTTTTTCTTTTTCTAATATTTGCTCTTTATCCTACTTTTCTGAGAGTTACCATAGATGGGAGTTAAACTCTGTCAAGTGCTTTTTAAGCATTTACTGAGATAGTATCATGGTCTTCTTTTTTAGCCTTTTAATATGGTAAATTACATTGATTGATTTTTGAATGCTGACTCAACTTTGCATTGCGGGGATAAATGCCACTTAGCCATGATGTGTTACCCTTTTTCTACATTGCTAGATTTGACTGGTTAATATTTTGATAAGGAACTTTTTGTGTCTGTAGTCTTCTTTCCGTAAATTGTCCAGTTTTGGCATCAAGGTAATGTTAAGTTCATATGCTGAGAAGGGCTTCTCCTCTTCTTTTTTCCGCAAGAGTTCGTGTTGAATGGTATTATTTCTCCCTTGAATGTTTGATAGAATTCACCAGTATAGTCATCTGGGTTAAAAGGTGCTTGTTTATTCATTTATTATTTATTGTTTATTATTCATTTATTATCTCAGGCTAATTCCATAAAAAGACTGTGGAAGTGGTTGCTTAGCGAAGTATTGACAGAGGCCTGGCAATTTCCAGAGAGTGCTAGTATAGTTACTTGCATAGAGACTAACAATTACAGATTTATGAAAGCAAAAATTAAAATGTTACCTGGCTCATGTTTTTCTTAACTCAAAAATATTTTGTGTGTGATTAGAAAATATAGGTGGTAATTTATATATGCATTAATATGTAATGAATTTAGATGAAAGATAATATTAAAAGCTATTTTACAAATACAAAATTATAAAGGGGATTCGTACATACTAATTAACAGTTAAATATAAACATTCAGCACATTGACCAGTGCTCTTCATTTAATTAGGTGATTAATGAAACTACCTAAGTCATAAGAACAAAACGAAAATATCATCTAAATTAAAAATGTTACAAAACAGTGGCTGAAACACTTGACGTGAAGATGTGTAAAAAGCTGAAACAACCAACAGCTGTTTAAATGAACACGATTACAAAATGGTTTCTTCCGAAGTAACTGTCTCTTTTCCTTCTTGAAAGATCTAATCCGGGGCACCTGGGTGGCTCAGTCGGTTAAGCGTCCGGCTCTTGGTTTCAGCTCAGGTCATGTTGGTCTCATGGTTCGTGGGTTCAAGCCCCACATTGGGTTCTGCGCTGTCAACAGCGTGGAGCCTGCTTGGGATTCTCTCTCTCCTACTCTCTCTATGCCCCTCCCCTACTCTCTGTCTCTCTAAACAAATAAATAAAACTTTAAAAAAACAAAGAAACAAAGAGAGCTGATCAAAGCCAACATCAGACTCCTTTCTTTTTTGGTATTTTTTCTAAATGTTTCTTTTTTTTTTTTTTTTTTTTAATTTGAGAGAGAGAGACAGAGAGACAGACAGAGAGACAGAGAGACACTGGGGGAGAGGGAGAGGCAGAGGAAGTCCTAAGGAGGCTCCTGGCCCAGCATGGGGCCCAACACAGGGCTCAATCCCATGACCCTGTGATCATGACCTGAACTGAAATCAAGTTGGAGGCTCAACCAAGTCAACCAGGCACCCCCAGACTCTTTTCACGTTCGTGTACATCCCTGCTCACATGATTTTTAAAAATCTAAGATTCTCCCAAGAATTGCCTATCAAAAACTGTGCTGTTTCTAGCTTCTGAGTAGTGAAGACTGGGTCTCCAGCATTGGCCAATTCTGACTTGGTTCTATTCCCAAGGTCTCAGAGAGTATTTTAAAAACAACAACAGCAACAACAAAAACACTGATTTTCACATCTGGAGTTTTTATTAAAATGCTGTCTAATTCCTTGGCCATATAAGGCACATTTTAAAAAGATGGTGCGGGGTGGTTAAAAGTCATGCCAAACGTCACTCTGACTGGAAACTTTTATAGTATTTTATTTTCAGCTTATAACCTAATAAACACAGATAACATGGAACTTCTAGAGATCCTGCCAAATATAGTCCAATGACCCTGGATGAGCTCTTCATCTAATCTGAGCTGATACTACGTTGGGGCTAGTTTATTCTCAGCTACACTGTATAGAAATAAGCTAATGTATAATTTTTTAAAATCTGTGTTAAAATATATTGTTGCTCTTTAGGTCCTTATCTTTACTCTGTATCCTCCATACTTCAAGTGTTCCCTAGCTCACATTAACTTGAATATGAAGTTCCACTGAATTAAGCTGGTAATATGGCAATTTGCAGAATAATCCAGAGATTCAGATGCTAATGCGATATACAATGTGATTCGTATATGTGATTACACGTTTAGTTTTCCTTCATTGAAAGTTGTTCTAAATGTACAAATACATTTACTTTGCATACATCAGATAGGTAGCCAGCCATTCATGTATATGCTGTGAAAAGGTCGTTTATTTATTTATTTTAAATGCTTACTTATTTTTTGAGAGAGAGAGAGAGAGAGAGTGGGGG
This sequence comes from Herpailurus yagouaroundi, assembly GCF_014898765.1. NCBI lineage: Eukaryota > Metazoa > Chordata > Mammalia > Carnivora > Felidae > Herpailurus > Herpailurus yagouaroundi. The sequence goes on along the minus strand of NW_024412437.1, from coordinate 3,884,960 downwards.
AGGGGCTGAGAGAGAGGGGGACAGAGGTTCTGAAACGGGCTCCGCACTGACAGCAGACAGCCGGATGCCAGGCTCACAAACTGTGAGATCATGACCCGAGCCGAAGTTGGATGCTTAACCAACTGAGCCACCCAGGTGCCCCTGTGAAAAGGTTTTTTAAGCTTTTTGTTAAAAATAGCCAAGACTTGATTGCAGATCAAAAGTCACATATTTGACAGTAATGTCAAAATCTTCAATAGTTTCAGCTGCATAGAAATAGAAAATGGGGGCCCCTGAGTGGCTCAGTTGGTTGAGCATCTGACTCTTGATTTTGGCTCCGGTCATGATGCCAGGGTCGTGACATTGAGCCCCATGTCAGGCTCCACACTGAGCATGGAGCCTGCTTAAGATTCTCTCTCTCTCCCTCCCTCCCCTACTCATACTCTCCTCTAAAATAAAAAATATATTATAATATAATAAAATAAATATAATATAATATAATATAATATAGTATGATATGATATGATATAATATAATATAAAAACAAAGATAAAATTAAAAAATAGAAATAGACAATTAACAAAAGAAAAACTAAGCAGAAGCAAAACTTGAAGAATCTACTCAAGAAGTCCAACAAATAGGGCAAATGCTTGGCAAACCTCAATTTTGTTAGCTTTCTCCTCAAGGTTAATATTGTGGGACTTTTTTTAAAAAAGGTTTTTAAAGACAGAGAGAGAGCAGAGCACGAGAAGGGGAGGGGCAGAGAGAGAGGGAGACACAGAATCGGGAGCGGGCTCCAGCCTCCGAGCTGTCAGCACAGAGCCCGACGCGGGGCTCAAACTGACGAGCCGTGAGATCATGATGTGAACTGAAGTTGGATGCTTAACCGATTGAGCCACCCAGGCGCCCCTGTGGGACTATCTTATAACAAGGTTATTCTGGGACATTCCTATTTAATCTCCTTTACATGACTTGAGACCAAATGATTTCTACTCCAGAGAAAACACTATTATGAAAGGTTTTGGTTAGTTAGCACGGTAGCATTTGCCTAGTGAGGATTCAAGTTTTATTCAAGTAAGCACTATCTGGTCAGTAACTTATTTGATCCCAACTAATTTCAGGAACCTTCTAAGAACTTTTATGAGTTCTTAAGGACTTCTGGAGCTTGCATTGATTTCTAATATATTATATCTCATGGTAACAGTTCCACTATTTTTAGAAAAGTTGAACTCAATATGTACTACAATTCCATTTTAAGAAACTATCTGATAAAAATGTTATGTTTCACAAGACTGTTGAGGATGTTAACCACATTATATACTGACTTCTTTGTGAGAACCTCTAGTAAATTTTTCTCTGAAGATTTCAATTGCAGGAACTTGAACTAATTAATTTTCAAAATCTGACTGCACTGAATCTTGTTCTAATTATGATGCTCTCTTTACATTTGTTCCTGGAAAATGTAGTCAAATTGAGGTTGCTTTCTAGGTATACAAACCCTTGTATCATGAATTGTTTTTTTCACAAGCCTTACCTCCACCTTTAGTTTATTTTTTTCTTTTCTTTTCCTTTAGAGTTAAATCCTTACTCTAAAAAACTTGCATTTAAAAAGTCACCTTGGGGCACCTGGGTGGCTCATCTGGTTAAGTGTTCAACTCTTGATTTTGGCTCAGGTCATGATCTCATGGTTGTGAGACTGAGCCCCGCATCAGGCTCCACACTGGGCTGGGTATGGAGCCTGCTTAAGATTCTCTCTCTCTCTCTCTCTCTCTCTCCCTCTATCCTTCTCCCACTCGCTCACTTGCTCTCTCTCTCTCTCCCTCTCTCTCTCTCTCAAAAAAAAAAGTAACCTTGACTTCCAATATTTTCTTTCCTAAAGACATGAAAAACTAAAAATGAAAATTAAAAACAAAATCCCACCCTCAGCAGAAGTTAAAGCCAGAAAATGCCGAAACTTCAAAGGAACTGATTAAAAAAAGATAACAGTAGTGTTGAAGGCAAGATTCACCAATGGATGCCAAAATTAGTGGAGGCAAGTCTGAGGAGGGATAGAACATTTCTCAAAGAACCTCCTCAAGGTAGTTTACATATCAAAGAGAATACATAAGGGAAACCCGGCAGATAGCACCTTAAACAAGTGATCAATGTCACCGTCACCAGTGGTAAAATATTTCGGTATCATGCGCCCCTTGGTATAATGCACTTGAGAAAGGAAGAACATCATTTCCGTAGTATTCTTGCCAAAAATGCCTAACCTCAGTGCAATCATGAAAAAACATTAGGCAGACCCAAAGTGAGAAACAGCCTAGAAAATAACTAGTACCCTTCAAAGATGTCAAGGTCAAGAAAGAGACGAAGACTGAGAAACTGCCACAGACTGGAGGAGATGAAAACGACATGGCCACTACACGTGGCGGTAGATCCCAGAACGACGCAAAAGGAACCCTCGCGGGAAAACCGGTGAAATTCAAATAATCCCTGCAGTTATTACCAGTGCAAATGCATTCTGCCAACGTTAAAGGATCTTACTGTTCATTTCCTCATTTTATTGGATGTACCATTGATAAATAGGATGTTGACACAGGGTAAGCTGGGTGAAGGGTGCATGGGGATTTCTCTGTACTATTTTTACAACTTTTCGGCAAGTGTAAATTAAGTTTTAAAATAAAAAAACGTTTCAAAAATTCACCGTCAATCTTTTTTATAAGTAAGGTTTTCCTAATTACTGTTTGACATTCTCTCAATTCGCCCTAAGCTCATGGCTTCCCATTATATCCCCTTGGACTGCCTCCGAAATTTGTTCTCTCTAGTGCCAATCCAAATATTGTACTTCAAGGATCACCTCCTCTATAAAACATCCTCTGAATATTACAGACCTTCTCAGATTTCCCAGCATTATACACTAATCTAGAATTTTATTATGCAGAGTTATATAGTTTTTAAAGTTCTTTTATGCTTGTACTTCTCATTATTGCTACAATAATAAAAGCTTCCAGAAAGCAGGGACAAAGTTACCTTCCTTTTTAGGATCAGCACTGAGCTAAGTATATAGTAAATGCTTCTTAAATATATGTTGCCTCATTCACCCACAAATTATTAAGGAAACTGGAGATGTGGACGTTCAAAATACCCATATACTTGTGAAAGGTAAGGCTTGTGAAAAAATCAATGATCTTGGTGCCATTAGACATTAAATATGGGACTAAATGGGCCATCCATTATGACCTAAGTATGGCAATTCTAATAATTTCTTAATCTCAGGAAGTCTCTAAAATGGATGACACTTTCAATCTAATAAAATAGTCTGGGTTGAATAAACACCATCATCCACATTAGAATTGCAATCATTAATAGAATTATAGGCCTAAATTATAACTCTTTAAAAGCTCATTGGAAGATCTGTTAAAATCCCTTATTCAATAATGATATTAGATGTACAGTAACATAAGCAGCTGTCACAAATAGATTCAAAGATATCAAACTTTGATGAGATATTTTCCATGACCCAGGGTTGCTTCCTCAGAGTATCCCTAGGATGTCTACTGATCTATTAAATTCATGCAGTGGGAACAAATGTCCATTTTCTTTGCCAAGTAAATACCATAGATGAATATTAAAAATTGTTCTGTTTGCCAAAATTCACATCTGCACACACTTAAAAGTGTAGCTTTTCTTTTTTCAATAACAGTTTGTAATACATTCTGGAAAATACGAAAAATATTATACAATACACCTGGCTGGTTAGTCAGCCATAAGTGCAATGATAGGGCCTATATTATTATTGGAATTGATTAGTATACTCTAAATTGTGGACACATGTATATCTCTCTCTCTATGGATGAGATATATTCCCCAAAAAGTTACTTGAAAGAGAGCTGGTTGTGAATCAGAACATAAAGTTCAAAATACACTCTAATGATGTAAGGGACCAGTTAAAAAATATTTTTGAGGAAAAAAAAAGAAAAAAATATTTTCAAGGGGAATGTAATGTCAAACATGGAAGTTAAAAAGATTTTCTACACAATTTGGTGATTCCAATACTTAAAAAAAACTTATCAAAGTAATATTGTTTTTTTAAAAAGTCATTCATTCACTAAGAAGGACATATCAAAATGGTTTTTTGTTTTTACCAATTTTTCAGATGAGGTCAGGTGCATTCAGGGTGGTATAGCATAGACTTTTCTTTTTTTTTAACCAATTTTTCAATATGTGTGTAGAAGACCTACATTTCTGGCCTGACTTCAATATTGTTACATTTATAAAATTTTTATTATTTTATTTTATTTTATTTTATTTTATTTTATTTTATTATTTAACATTTACTCATTTTTGAGAGTGAGAGAGACAGAGCATGAGCAGGGGAGGGGCAGAGAGAGAGAGAGAGACAGAGAATACAAAGCAGGCTCCAGGCTCCGAGCTGTCAGCACAGGGCCCGACGTGGGGCTTGAACTCACGGACTGCGAGATCATGACCTGAGCTGAAGTCGGACACTTAACTGACTGAGCAGCCCAGACACCCCTAAAAATTTTACAATTTTAAATAGCAGAGGCTCTCAATCGAATGTGATATTTAGAATATATTCATAAATTATATTATTTTAAACATTTTAAAATCATTTTGATTTTTAAAAAGGATGATCAATATGCGAAGTCAAGACCAAGAATAATTTGCATTTTAAAAAGAGGTATTTGAAAATACCCATGACTTTGCCTATCATATGTTTGTTTGTATTATTGTTATTTTTAAAAATCATATACATATCACTGGACATAACAAAATAAACTGGGAAATTACAAATGCGCCTGCCTCCACATCCTATATGCATTTTCTCCGATTGGTGTAATCTCATTTGATTTTTCTTAGGTTAGGTTTATTTTGAGAAGTCATTTTCTAAAAGTCACCAGTCTAATAAAATAATTATGTCAGTGAGAGTGTTGAGAAATATCTTGATATATTTTGCTTCACTAAAAAAAGAAACTCACAAGGAAAATTATTAAATAACAGGTACTTCTCTTATTATGTAGAAATCCCAAAGGATCTATAAAAAAAGAAAGTAACTAGAACTAAGAAGTGAGTTTCGGAAGTAGAAAGGTCATAGGCCACAAGATCAATATTAAAAAATCGACTGTATTTTTATATATTAGCAACCAAAAACTGGGAATTAAAGTTAAAAACATGAAATGGTTAGGTATAAATCTAACAAGATAAATGCCAAATCTGTATGCTGAGAGCTATAAACCTTGATGAAAGAAATTAAAGAAAACCTGAATAAATGACAAGATAGTCTATTTTCATGGATTGGAAAATTCAATATCATTAAGATTTCATTTCTTTCCAAACTCACAAACAGAGTCAACACAGGTTTTTAAAAACCCCAGCAGTATTTTATGCAGACTTTACTATGCTGATTCTAAGAAAAGCAAAGGAACCACCATAGGCAAAACGTTCTTGAAAAAGAACAAAGTTGGACAACTTATAGCACCTGTCTCCTAGACCAATTATAGAACTACATTAATCGACACCCTGTCGTATTGGAAAAGAACAGTCATGTATATCAATTGTACAAAATTAGAGTCTAGCAGCACACTACATATTTACGGTCAATTGATTTTCAACAGGCTGCAAAGGCAATTTAACAGAGAAAAGATAGTCTTTTCAACAAATAGTGCTGAAACAATTGAATCATTTTTTTACATTTATTATTTTTTCTTTTATCTTGAGGGAGAGAGAGAGAACGCCAAGCAGGCTCTGCACTGACAGCACAGGGCTCCAACAGGGCTTGAACCCATGAACCATGAGATCATGACCTGAGCCGAAATCAAGAGTCGGACGCTTAACCAACTGAGCTACCCAGGCGCCCCCGAAACAATTGAATCTTAATCTGTGCCTTGCACCATTCCCCAAAACTGACTCAAAATGGAGCACAGATCTAAATATAAAACTTAAAACATAAAACTTCCGCAAGGAAACAGGAGAAACTCTACGTGACTTTATGTCGGGCACAGATTTCTTAGATATGACACCAGAAATGTGATCTGTAAAAGAACAAAGTGATAAATTAAACCTCATAAAAATTAAGAAACCCTGCTCTCTGAAAGGCACTATTTAAGGATGAGAAGTTAAGCCACTGACTGTGAAAAGTGTGTGCAAGTCATACATCTTACAAAGGCCTGGTATCCAGGTAAGAACTATCAAAATTCAATAAAAAGAAAACAAACACATATAAAATCAGAAAAACATTTACGCTTTACCAAGAGAGACAGTCAAATGACACATACCTGAAGATGTTCAACATTATTAGTTATTAGGGAAACACATAAGCCATGTGACACAGCCGTTAGGATAGCTAAAATGACATTACAAATTCAACAATATCAAATGCTGGTGAGGATACAGAGCACCTAGAACTCATAAATGCTGTCCGAATGCAAAATGATACAGCCAATTTGGAAAACAGTTTGGCAGCTTCTAAGAAAGTTTAAAAATACAGTTATGGGCGCCTGGGTGGCTCAGTCAGTTGAGTGTCCTAGTTGAGCTCAGGTCACAAATCTTGCGGTTCCTGAGTTCAAGCTCTGCATTGGGCTCACTGCTGTCAGCACAGAGTCTACTCCAGATCTTCCGTCCCCCTCTTTCTCCGCCTCTCCCCCGCTCACGCTCTCACTCTCACTCTCAAAACATACATATAAACAGTTAGCATGCAACTCAGCGATCCCACTCCTTGTTATTGACCCAAGTGGAATGAAAAATTTATGTTCCTACAAAACCCTTACATGAATGTTTAACCACCCAAATATTTCTCAACTAGCGAAGGGACAAAGTTGGTACATATGTGCAGTGGAATATTATTAGCAATAAATAAGAATAGACTGCTGCTACACACAAGAACATAAATGAATCTCAAATGCATGATGCTAAAGGAAAAGAAACCAGACACAAAGGGCTATAAACAGAATGATTCATTTATATAACATTCCAGAAGAGGCGAATCTAATAGTCACAGAAAGTAGATGAGTGGTTACCGGGAATTGGGGCTAAAGGAAGTGGGATTGACAACAAAGGGTCTGGAGAATACTCGAGGTGGTGGAATAGTTGTTCATCTTGATTGTGGTGACGGCTTGTCAAAAGTTGCATAATGAAGCATCATCAGTAGGTGAATTACATCTTGATAAAAAAAAAATGTTTTTAAGAGAAGACACCTGATATGGGAAAAAGCCTGATGTCTTCTGGAGCTGGTATAAGAAGGAGTAAGACAAGGACAGGACACATCTCTGAATGAGGACAATGAGTTCACCAGGTCTTCCTGGCAGAGAGAAAAAAACACATGTAAAGCTGTGAAGGCAGAATGATTCTGGCCTCTTTGTGGAAAAGGGAACCTGGTGGGGTGGGCGCACAGCACAGGTTGTGTCTGTGGTGGGGAGACAGCTGAGAAAGGTAGACGATGATCCCAACTCACACTCGTTTTGATGGCAATTAGAGAGACAAAACAAATCCAAACCAAGCGTTGGTTGGGGCATCTGAGTGGTTCCGTGGCTTAAGTGTCTGACTTCGGCTCAGGTCATGATCTCACGCTCTGTGAGTTCGAGCCCCGCGTTGGGCTCTGCGCTGACAGCCCAGAGCCTGAAGCTTGCTTCACATTCTGTGTCTCCCTCTCTCTCTGCCCCTGCCCCACTCACTCTGTCTCTCAAAAATGAATAAATGTTAAAAAAAAATTTTTTTTTTATATCAAGTGTCGGCAACGATGTGGAGAAACTGGAACCCTCATGCACCTGCCAGTGGGAATGGAAATAAGGCTCCAGCTACGGAAAAGAGTATGGGGGGTTCCTCCAAAAAGTTAAAACAGAATTACCACCTGGCCCAGCAACTCCACACTGAGTGTTATACCCAAAATAATTGAAAGCAGAAACTCAGACAGATATTTGCACACCCAGATTCATAGTAGAATGAGTCACAACAGACAAAAAATGGAAGCAACTGAAATGTCTACTGATGGGCCAAATGGGTAAACAAAGTGTGGTGTATCATACAGTGGAGTATTATTCAGCCTTTTTTAAGAAAAGGAAACTCTGGGGTGCCTTGGTGCCTCAGTCAGTTAAGCGTCCAACTCTTGATTTCGGCTCAGGTCATGATTTCATGGTTCCTGAGATTGAGCCTGGCATTGGGCTCTGGGCTGACAGTGCAGATCCTGCTTAGGACTCACTCTCTCTCTCTCTCTCTCTCTCTCTCTCTCTCTCTCCCAAAATAAATAAACTTTAAAAAAAGAAGCATTAAAAAAGGACACTCTACGCATGCTACAACATGGATAAACCTTGAAGACCTTGTGCTAAGTGAAACACACCAGTTACAAAAAGATAAATACTGTTTGATTCCACTCTCAAGAGGTACCGAGGGTCACCAAGTCCGTAGAGAGAGAAGGTAGAATGCTGGGTGCCAAGGGCTAGGGGAGGGAGAAATAGAGAGTTAGTGTTTAATGGGGACAGGTCAGGTTTTGCAAGGTGAACAATCTACCTTGTCCAGAAGGTCCTGCTGGATTCTACCCCTCCCCCACAGACTTCCTGGGAGTTCCTCAAGTCATGCTGGCCAACAGACCTAGACAATGGCTCTGATTTCAGTTAAATGTAATCACAATTTCGTTTGTTCCCATTATCTCTGCCCCATTAAAGGAAATCTCTTTGAGGGGAGAGGCTGTTTTCATATTGCCAGTGCCTAATCCGGCCCAGCAATGAGATTTGTGTGTGTGTGTTTTCTTTTTGTAAAGTAAGCCGTGATTCCCACCATGGGGCTGGAACTCACGACCTCAAGATCAAGAGTTGCATGCTCTACCGGCTGAGCCAGCTAGGCGCCCCCGAGATTTGTTTTTTAAAAAGATCCCTGTCTCAGGAGCAGAGAGAGTGTCTCTGTCTTACCTTCTTCTCTCTGAGGTCAGATGGTCATGTGTCCCTCAGACTACCCACCTGCTCAGTCTCAGGACCAAAATCATCTTCTCCTTTCTTCCCTAGCAGACCCGGGGTCTGGCTTTCCTTGGGGGAGGGGTAGTCTAAAGTCAGAGAAGCCCACATTTCCTTTGGCACTCATCAGGGTTGCAGGAGCAAAAGTGAGAGCCCTTTGAGCAGGCAATCAAGCTTTGCTTCTGCTTTTCTTTGAAGCCCCCCTGCCCTGATGGAAAGATGACCGGGACCAGGGGAAGGGTCTTCGAGAAGCCCCCAACCTCGCAGGCAAGGCTGAGGAGGGACTGGTGGCATCACAATCATGCCACTCAGTTTCTGACGTCAGCTAATGTGACACCAGGACTGAAGGGCCGGCCGGCACATCCTGTTTTGTGTGCAACTCTGGTCTCTCAGGGCGGAAAAGGGGAAGCAGGCGGAAGACATCCCAGGGCTCGGGGCAGGACAACTCTAGAAGTAGCTGGTGACTTAGTACATCGCTGTCGGACTATGATGTGGTTAAAACACAGAACGTTCTGAAAAACCACACAATCCCATCCCACAGAGATGAACCAGCATATTTGCATTTTTCCCATTGTAAACGTAATCTATGACCTCTTTTCTCTGGATGGGTCTCACATCCCCGATCAAATCCATCAAGAAGCCATGCTGGCACTAGCTTCAAATACACCCAGAACCTGACCACCTCCACTGACGCCACTCCGGCCCAAGCCCCCATAATCTCTCCCTTGGGGTACAGCAGTACCCCTCTAATGGGTTTCCCACTTTCATCCTCACACTGCCCGAATGATCTTTGCAAGTCTAAGTTGGATCACAGCACTCCTTGGCCCGATGCCCTAATGTGCTTCCATTACTCAGAGTGAAAGTCAAAAGTCCTGACGGCCTCGCAGGCCCTATGTGATCAGGACCCCTGGGATCCCTCAAACCTCATCTCCTGCTCTCTCGCCCTGTCTGCTCTACTCTCCCCACACTGGTTCCCAGCTGGTCCTTCACCAAGCCAGTCTTGCTTGGCCTTTGCACAGGCTGTTCGCTCCATCAGAAATTGCTTCCTCCAGGCATCCATATCGTTCATTCAACTCCTTCCTTGACTTTCTCAATGAGGCCAACCCGATCGCATTACTTAAATGTCCCCAATTCTGGCACTCCAGAGTCTCCCTTCATCTTTTCTATCATTTCTTATTCAGCAGCACTTAGACACTTTTTCGTTTGTTGGTTTAACAAGTCAGTGTAAGTTCATTAGGTGGCATGCTCACTATTTACTGTCTGTCTCTCCTGCTAGAATGTGAGCTCTGAGGACACAGGAATATCTGCCTGTTTTGTTCATTACTATATCCAGCATCTAGGATGGCTATACACAAAACAGGCACCAAATGCTGAAAGCATTAAGAGAGTGCCATGGCCTGCTAACTGTCCCTCAGCTAGCTAGCTTTCTTTCCCTCCCTCCCTTCCTTCCTTTCTAAATTTATTTTAATCCCAGTAGAGTTAACATACAGTGTGCTATTAGTTTCAGGTGTACAATGGGGTGATACACTACCACACATCGCCCAGTACCCGTCACGACAAGTGCACTCCTTAATCCCTATCGTATGTTTCACCCATCCCCTCTGGTGATCACCATTTTGTTCTCTATAGTTAAGAGTCTGTCTGCCTCTCCCTCTCTGTTTTTAATTTGCTCGTTTGTTTTCTTTCTTAAGTTCCCCACGAGTGAAATCATATGGCATTTGTTCTCTCACTGACATATTTCACTTAGCATTCTACTCCCTAGCGCCATCCATGTCATTGCAAATGGCAAGATTTCATTCTTTTTTATGGCTGAATAATATTCCATTGTGTGTATCTCTATCTGTATACATATACATGTGTATGTGTATATATGTGTGTGTGTGTGTGTGTATCTATATCTATATCTATATATCACACCTTCTTTATCCATTCATCTATTAATGAACACTTGGACTGCTTCCATATCTTGGCTATTGTAAATAAAGCTGTTTTAAACATAGGGGTGCATGTATTCCTCCGAATTCGTGTTTTTTGTATTTTAGGGGGAAATAGTAGTGCAATTACTGGATTGTAAGGTAGTTCTATTTTTAACTTTAGGAGGAACCTCCATACTGTTTTCCACAGTGGCTGCACCAGTTTGCATTCCCACCACCAGTGCATGAGGGTCCCCTTTCTATATAGCCTTGCCAACACCTGTTGTTTCTTGTGACTTTTATTTTAGGCATTCTGACAGGTGTGAGGTGGTATCTCATTGCAGTTTTCATTTTCCTAATGATGAGTGATGTTGAGCACCTTTTCATGTGTCTGTTGGCCATCTGGATGTCTTTGGAGAAATGTGTTTATGTCCTCTGTCCATTATTAAATTGGATTATTTGTTCTTGGGTCTTGACTTGTATAAGTTCTTTATATATTTTGCATACTAACCCTTTTTTGGATATATCATTTGCAAATATGTTCTCCAATTCAGTAGACTGCCTATTAGTTTTGTTGATTGCTTCCTTTTCTGTGCAGAAGATTTTTTTTTTCTTATGTAGTCTCAATAGTTTGTTTTTGCTTTTATTTCCCTTGCCTCAGGAGATATATCTAGAAAAATGTTGCTATGGCTAACGTCAGAGACATTAACTGCTTGTGCTCTCTTCTAGGATTTTTATGGTTCAGGTCAAACCATTTTGAGTTTATTTTTGTGTATGGTGTAGCAAAGTGGTCCAGGGTCATGCTTTTACACATAACTGACCAGTTTTCCCAACACCATTTGTTGAACAGACTGCCTTTTTCCCACTGGATATTCTTTCCTGCTTTGTCAAAGATTAATTGACAATATAATTGTGAATTTATATCTGGGTTTTCTATTCTGTTTTACTGACCTATGTATCCATTATTGTGCCGGTATGGTACTGTTTTGATCACTGAAGCTCTGCAATATAACTTGAAGTCTGGAATTGGAACACCTCCAGCTTTGCCTCTCTTTTTCGAGATTGCTTTGGCTTTTTGAGTCTTCTGAGGCTCCATATAAATTTTAGGGATTTGTTGTTGCTGTTGTTGTTGTTCTAGTTCTGTGAAAAATGCTGTTGTTATTTGCATAAGGAATGCACTGAATCTGTAGAGTGCTTTGGGTAGTGTAGACCATTTTAACAACATTTGTTCTTCCAACCCATGAGCATGGAACATCTTTCCATTTCTTTGTGTTGTCTCCAATTCCTTTCATCAGTGTTTTATAGTTTTCAGAGCACAGGTCTTTCACCACTTCAGGCAGGTAAATTCCTAGGTATCTTATATTTGGTACAATTTTAAATGTGATTATTTTCTTTTTCTTTTAAAAAATTTTTAATGTTTATTTATCTTTGAGAGAGAGAGAGAGATGGAGTGCAAGCAGGGGAAGGGCAGAGAGAAAGGGGGACACAGAATCCGAAGCAGGCTCCAGGCTCTGAGGTGTCAGCTCAGAGCCCGAGGTGGAGCTCGAACCCAGGAACCATGAGAGCATGACCTGAGCTGAAGTTGGGTGCTTAACTGACCGAGCCACCCAGGCTCCCCCAAATGCAATTGTTTTCTTAATTTCCTTCCTTCTGCTTCATTTTTGGTGTGTAGAAATGCAACAGACTTCTGAGATTAATCTGTTGTTAGAGGGCTACCTGTTTTGGGTTTTGGTATTGATGCTATGCTAACCAAGAAACAGACTACTAAATCAAAAGAGATGAATATTTTAGAAGTCCACAGTATAGATAATTAAAGGCTTTCAGGAAAGTTGTACCAATTTCCATTCCCACTAATAGAATTTAGAATTTTGGAGTATTTATCTATTGCACCCTTGGTATTTCATATCATTAATTAAAAGTGATACTCGGTATCATTTAAAATAATTTGTTTAGGGGCGCCTGGGTGGCGCAGTCGGTTAAGCGTCCGACTTCAGCCAGGTCACGATCTCGCGGTCCGTGAGTTCGAGCCCCGCGTCAGGCTCTGGGCTGACGGCTCAGAGCCTGGAGCCTGTTTCCGATTCTGTGTCTCCTTCTCTCTCTGCCCCTCCCCCGTTCATGCTCTGTCTCTCTCTGTCCCAAAAATAAATAAACGTTGAAAAAAAAATAAATAAATAAAATAAAATAATTTGTTTACTCAATACATGAAAAATAGTATCTTGTCTACATTAGTACTTCCTTCATTACTCATGAGGGTAAAGAGCTATATTTAAACCAAATGCACTTTTTCTGGTCATATACTGTATTTATTTTTACTGTGTCCCATAATGTATCCAACTTAGTTATATTCATTGGCCATTTTTGATTATTAACTTAATCCTCACGACATTGAATTAGAAAAACCCCTTCCACAGGAATGACTGCCGCCCTCCCATTATAAACAATGATTAGGACAAGACTTGACTCCCATCCCAGAGCTCTACCCATGTGCTATGCCCTCTGGCACCTCTGAGAGTCAGATACTCTGCCTACCCCTACCACCTGATGCCCATCAGCTCGTCCTCTGCCCTCACCTCCCAGAAAGTCTCCAAACAAAGAAGGCAGGAGTATGGATAGGGAGGCTCTGTCCCTTCATTCCAACTTCCTTGAGCCTCCTAACAACTGGAAAATGCTTTTGTCCTAAGTGTATAAAACGTTACTGAAATGTTGGCCTGGGATAGAAAAAACATCAGGAAAGGCTAGTTAGAATGTTAACATAATTAGAGTCTAGTTGCCTATAGTTTAAGTTTAGTATTATTTTCAAAAAGGCACTCATTCAAAATCTATGTAGTCAGCATTATAATGTTCAACAAGTAAATCATAGGATATATAAAGAGAAGAGATGCCTCCTTCACATAAAAAGCACCCTCATAGTTAGGGTAATCACAGAGCTTAACATGCAGGCTGGGACATGTTTAAAAGTGAAAGGAGGAGGGGGGGTGTTAAATCATTCAGGATCCTGGGGCAACAGGTGCAAACTGGGACCTTCCCAGGTAGGTTGGGAGGCGTAAGCCCCCTATTTATGGTAAACCATCAAGACGGTGCCCTAAATTACAATTTCTGTTCTTATTTGTAATCATTTCATCATTGCTGAAGATATTAATGAAATGCACATTTTTTCATTTTTTTTTCTTCAGTGTTATGAAAAAAGATACACTGCTAGTAAGACTCCTACAGGTTCGACCACGAAGCTGAAAGGATCAAAAAGGATTGTACAGTTATCAGTACTCATCTCAAACACACACACACATGCACACGCGCACGCACAGACTCAAAAAAAACCTCACAGAAACCAAAACGAACACGCATACAAATGCTTTTGGGCACAAATACCTACTTATTTTACTCTCAGTTCTCTCAGTTGGGATATCACTCTCTGAAGATGCCAAATAAATTGTTCTGTTTCCAGTAACTTCTAAAGTCAAAATACCATCTTTTTACCCTGGCCTAACAGAGATTGTCCCTTTATTCTAGGTAGAGATTTTCTCCCTTCAGAAAACCCCAAAGGATAAAACCAACAACTTCCCATGAACGGCGGGCTTCCATTGCCAACGGTGCAATTAGAATATTAGAAAGTTAGGCTGGAGAACAAGGGAGGGTTAATCTTGTAAACCGTAAATATTTACTTTAAAAATAAACAAAGATTCACTTATAATTCTAGATTTTATTTTGAAATAGCCTAAACGTAGAATATACTGCCTTTTAATTTTCTCCAAGTAAAACACAGCTCTCTGGCCTAGGAAAACTAGACTTTGAAGTTAAGCTATTGATTTGCTCTCCCAGATAGCCAGGAAACGGAAGTGCTCTTTAACATGCAGCACAGAGGCGGAGGGAGCATTGGCGGAAGATTCTGTGGGAAACAGCAAGAGCCATTCAGCAGGGAGCAGCCCCACTGCCACGTGCATCTGTGACTCCACCCTGGCATTGAGTCTGGCAGCCCCACTCGGGTTGGGACGGCAAAACCTTGACAGCGTAAACATCCAATATCTGCTCTTCTTGTTCAGTAGGCAAACACCTCAGACCTCATTCCAGGACTTATCTAGTGGAATCGCTGTGAAACAGGTGACCCGCATGAGAACAAGAGAAAGTAGGAGAGAGCTGGGGATCGGTGCAAAACTGTGTCTCTAGGGAACACACAATTCCTCTTGTGACGCAGAAGATACATAAACCGAAATTTAACGAAAATACTTGGTTTGGGCTGATGTGCAGATATTGTCAAAATGACCAAAAAGTCTTAGCTCTGGTATAAAACAAGACTTGGGCCCTTTCAGCACTTCAACGAGGTTCCCAATGGAGGTACTCTGAAGATGCTTCGAAATTCTAAACTTTGATATAAATGAACACCAACTCATCACATTCAAAGTATGTGCACAAAGTTTTCCAAGTTGTCATTTGTGCATGTTTTTCTTTTGTAAATTAATCTACTGTTAGGTTGAGAATTATCATT
Source organism: Herpailurus yagouaroundi (assembly GCF_014898765.1). NCBI lineage: Eukaryota > Metazoa > Chordata > Mammalia > Carnivora > Felidae > Herpailurus > Herpailurus yagouaroundi. Next base: position 3,869,640 of record NW_024412437.1, on the reverse strand, counting down.
ATGGTCCATTCTATCAAACTGTGACTTTTACACCCGGAAGAAAATGCCAACTTGGAAGTTCCTCAACATTTGTGGAATATTGTAAAAGTTAGGCAGGATGTTATTTGTCAATCAATTTTTATAAATCTCAACTGTTTAGGGATAATATTTAATTTAAAAATTTAAGGGTATAAAACTTCACATTTTCAGCAAAGGAAAAAGTCAGGGAAAAGATCAAAGTAAAGGGAACAGAATTGAGATTAGAAATCCATTTTGAGCCAAAATGACAATGTCTTCATAAGTTAATATTAATCCTTTAATTATAAATTTCAAAGGTTTAAGTAGTTTCTATGACCTTAGCTTTGAATAATTATGCCATATGGAGCTTTTCTTAAATTTGAAAAAGATGCTGAATTGTTGCTCAAAGCCTTTTAATGACTTCAGGCGAACAGAATTCCAGTATAATCCTTCAGATACTATTAAAATTACAGACCAGCAGCCCAAGCTGGTAAATGCTATGTCAATTTCATAAGCGCTTTTTACTTAGCAGAGTACGGTGTGGAAAATGTTTGATGTGTTCATATGTTTTTAAATATCATATTGTGAAGCTTAAAACAACTATTCATGGAGAATTCACAAAGGAAATGATGGATGGATTACACTAAACACAAATAGGATCTTTCGTGTATCATAAAGTTAAATGATAAAGTTAAAAGGCAAACACCAAAAACAGTTGCCACAAAGATAAGAATTTTTTCGTCCTAAATGCAAATGAGTTTATGTAAGGTGAGGAGAAAAACATCAGGTCACTAACAGAAGAGAAATTGTCAAAGGATATGAAGAGGCAATTCTCAGAAAATGAAATATGGACAACCAATTTATCTTAAATGTTCAACTCAGTCTTAAAATACAAATTAAAACAATAAATTATTGACCAAAAACTACCAAAAATTAAAGAAAAGTACTAATAATGAGGACTGGTTAGATAAAACAGATATTCTGTTGTGGAAAATATAAATGAGTACAACCTTTTGGAAAAAGTAACCTGACCCCATAATTCTACTGGGATCTTAACCTAAGGAAAAAAAAAATGGAAATGTTGAAAAAAATTTACATAAGAAGATGTTAATCTCTATATCAATGTAGGCAATTTTTTAAGAAGCTAAATGTTCAAAAATAAGAGAATACTACAATAAATTATGCTACATTCATAATATGGAATATCATGAAAACTATATTTTCAAAGAATCTCAAATGCCATTGGAATATTCTTAGCGTAATTTTTTAAAAAAGCAGAAGACTGCACTATGTGATCTCATTTGGTGTGATCTCAGTCTGCTAAGTTCATATAGCTATTGTACATGCACATTAAATCACTGCTCTTGGTTTCCTCTGGCTGGTGGTAGTAACAGGAAATTTTACATTTCTATATTTTCCAAATTTTCTAACATAGCACCTTATTTCAAGACACTTATTTTAATTTTCTTTTTTTTTTTTTTGAATGTTTATTTATTTTTGGGACAGAGAGAGACAGAGCATGAACGGGGGAGGGGCAGAGAGAGAGGGAGACACAGAATCAGAAACAGGCTCCAGGCTCTGAGCCATCAGCCCAGAGCCCGACGCAGGGCTCGAACTCACGGACCGCGAGATCGTGACCTGGCTGAAGTCGGACGCTTAACCGACTGCGCCACCCAGGTGCCCCTCAAGAAACTTATTTTAAAAGCAACTGAATAGATTTCTGAAACAATGGTAAATTTTCAATTCCAAAGGTTTTGTTTCTTCTTCCAAGATTTTATTTAAATTCAAGTTAGTGAACATATAATATAGTATTGGTTTCAGGAGTAGAATTCAGTGACTTATCACTTAACATACAACACCCTCCCGCTGTCCTGGCAACAAGCACCCTCCTTAATGCCCAGAACCCATCTAGCCCAACCCTCTCCCACCTCCCGCCATCAACTCTCAGTTTGTCCTCTATAGTTAAGAGTCTCTTATGGTTTGCCTCCCTCTCTGTTAAATACCAAAGTTTTAATCAAACTTCGGCAAATGACCCACCACCATCACTTAGTAATATTCTGTAATTTTCAAAGGTTCACGTTTTCTGTGGACTTTGTCTCAGATTGGTTTCAAAAGATTTTAAAAGGTGTGGGGCTCCTGGTGGCTCGGTAGGTTAAGCGTCCGACTTGGGCTCAGGTCATGGTCTTACGGTTCATGGGTTCGAGCCCCGCGTCGGGCTCTGTGGGAACAGCTCAGAGCCTACAGCCTGCTTTTTAGATTCTGTGTCTCCCTCTCTCTCTGCCCCTCCCCGATTCATGCTCGGTCTCCCTCTCTCAAAAATAAATAAACTTAAAAAAGAGATTTTAAAAGGTGAGTAAAGCAGCTTTCGCTTTTCAGATGTCAATCATTGCCTCTCTTGGATTCTCTGTTGCAAATCTTTCGACCTTGTAGAGGCATTACAGGTTTCTCTTCAAGCCGCTGAAGATGTCAGCAAGGCCTGAATTGCTGCGGACAGAGGCTCAGGTAGGGGCTGGACTCAGGAATTCTCTCATGACCTCAATGTTGTAAGTGCCACCAACAACCCAACCACAGGGAGTGTCACGTTCAGAGTATTTATTATTCTGGTGTTATTCTCCTCTCCTCTTTGAACCTCACTTTTATACTTAATGAGAGAAAAATTAATTTCTAAACCCCCCAATTCTGACAGGATTCCAAGCTGCTGGCGAATATTTCAACTTTCAGATTTAAAACGGGACAAAACATTAAATCTTTTATAAAAATACATTAGAAGAATTCAACTGTCCCACACAATGACACAACAGGCGGCACTAGGATTGTCTACCAGTTTACTGGTGTTAATTCAGATTTTTATATTAAGAATTCTACTGGGGAGCCTGGGTGGGTCAGTCAGTTGAGCGTCTGACTTCGGCTCAGGTCATGATCTCGCAGTTTGTGGGTTCGAGCCCCACATCGGGCTCTGTGCTGACGGCTCGGAGCCTGGAGCCTGCTTCAGATTCTGTGTCTCCTTCTCTCTCTGCCCCTCCCCCGCTCACGCTTTGTCTCACTCTGTTTCTCAAAAATAAATAAATGTTAAAAAAAAATTTTAAGAACTCTAATTTGTGTAAAAAAAAAACTCTCTGAAAAAAAAAGCTTTATGCTAGACATTTAATGTACTAAGAAACATGAATATTTGAATATAAAAATGTATCTTGTCCCATCGGAAGTATTTACAATGGGTCAAAATCAAATATGGATGAATCAAAACCAAGGTTTTATTTATTCACACTGCCTTTCACAGTGGCTAGACTGAATTTCTCAGTTCATCAGCATTCTTTCATTTCCTCGACATTTATGTATGGTGCTTTGTCTCAGGTGCCACGTGTGGTCCTGGGGCTTTAGAAATGAGTGTTTTACAAAGACGGTTTTCAGGGAACTCAGTCCAGGTCTTCCTGCACTTAGAAATACTGCACTCCTTTCACTAGTTAAGTTAGAACATTTATCAATCAGAAACACCAACGACTCTTCCCATCAAGAGCCCAGCACTTGTTTTCTATCACATGGACTTTGGGATTGGCTAATTCCACCAACTCAACAAAAAACAAACTCACGGCACTAAACACCGGTCCACTTTAGCGCTCTTGTCCCTTTCCCCAGACTCTCCTTCTGCCAACAAGTCGCTACATTCTGATGAACCCCTCCAGCACCTTTAACCATGGTGGCTAATGTTACCACGCTAAAACCCCATTTCTGCCTTCTTGTGTTACTTGTGTTCTCAGTTCAATTCAGGACCATTCCATTCTTCCAAACTCACGCTGCCATCGCCCCTCCTCTACCTGCAGGACTCCAAATCCACCCGGTCAAATTCCCTTACACCTGCTTCCTGCCATGTTCCAGCCATCTGCCCAGGCTGAAGCCTGGCCATTTCCACCGTCCTGACACTCCTCACTCAGAAGACTACTGCTATTCTTTACAGAGAATAGAGACGGTATCAGATAGAAGCCCTTCGCAAGTCTCGTCGTGGAACCCCCTTGTATCTTTACCAATCCTCTCCCTTCTTCCGTCCTTGAAAGTCGTGGCTTCTATCATTCCCTCACTCATATATGTGCCAAGTTTTCTAAACACGAGCAGTACAGACATGAACAAGACAGACCCAGATCCTGCTCATGGAGCTCACATTCCAATGGGGGGTGGGGAGGGGAAGAATAGAAAATAAATGATCAGAAAAATGAAAAGATGATTCCAGATGGTGACCTGAGGTATGAAGACAGGGAAAAACTGAGAGCTTTTTCCCTGAGATCAGGAACACAACAGGGATGTCCACTCTCACTGCTGTTGTTTAACATAGTGTTGGAAGTTCTAGCGTCAGCAATCAGACAACAAAAGGAAATCAAAGGCATCAAAATTGGCAAAGATGAAGTTAAGCTTTCACTTTTTGCAGATGACATGATATTATACATGGAAAATCCAAAAGACTCCACCAAAAGTCTGCTAGAACTGATACATGAATTTAGCAGGATACAAAATCAATGTACAGAAATCAGGTGCATTCTTATACACTAATAATGAAGCAACAGAAAGACAAATAAAGAAACTGATCCCATTCACAATTGCACCAAGAAGCATAAAATACCTAGGGATAAATCTAACCAAAGATATAAAAGATCTGTATGCTGAAAACTATAGAATGCTTATGAAGGAAATGGAAGAAGATATAAAGAAATGGAAAAACATTCCATGCTCATGCACTGGAAGAATAAATATTGTCAAAATGTCAATACTACCGAAAGCTATCTACACATTCAATGCAATCCCAGCCAAAATTGCACCATCATTCTTCTCGAAACTAGAACAAGCAATCCTAAAATTCATACGGAACCACAAAAGGCCCCAAGTAGCCAAAGTAATTTTGAAGAAGAAGACCAAAGCAGGAGGCATCACAATCCCAGACTTTAGCCTCTACTACAAAGCTGTCATCATCAAGACGGCATGGTATTGGCACAAAAACAGACACACAGACCAATGGAATAGAATAGAAACCCCAGAACTAGACCCACAAAAGGATGGCCAACTAATCTTTGACAAAGCAGGAAAGAACATCCAATGGAAAAAAGACAGTCTCTTTAACAAATGGTGCTGGGAGAACTGGACAGCAACATGCAGAAGATTGAAACTAGACCACTTTCTCACACCATTCACAAAAATAAACTCAAAATGGATAAAGGACCTGAATGTGAGACAGGAAACCATCAAAACCCTAGAGGAGAAAGCAAGAAAAGACCTCTCTGACCTCAGCCGTAGCGATTTCTTACTTGACACATCCCCAAAGGCAAGGGAATTAAAAGCAAAAATGAACTACTGGGACCTTATGAAGAGAAAAAGCTTCTGCACGGCAAAGGAAACAACCAACAAAACTAAAAGGCAACCAATGGAATGGGAAAAGACATTTGCAAATGACATACCGGACAAAGGGCTAGTATCCAAAATCTATAAAGAGCTCACCAAACTCCACACCCGAAAAACAAATAACCCAGTGAAGAAATGGGCAGGAAACATGAATAGACACTTCTCTGAAGAAGATATCCGGATGGCCAACAGGCACATGAAAAGATGCTCAACGTCGCTCCTCATCAGGGAAATACAAATCAAAACCACACTCGGGTATCACCTCACGCCAGTCAGAGTGGCCAAAATGAACAAATCAGGAGACTGTGGATGCTGGCGAGGATGTGGAGAAATGGGAACCCTCTTGCACTGTTGGTGGGAATGCAAATTGGTGCAGCCGCTCTGGAAAGCAGCGTGGAGGTTCCTCAGAAAATTAAAAATAGACCTACCCTATGACCCAGCAATAGCACTGCTAGGAATTTACCCAAGGGATACAGGAGTACTGATGCATAAGGGCTCTTGTACCCCAATGTTTATAGCAGCCCTCTCAACAATAGCCAAATTATGGAAGGAGCCTAAATGTCCATCAACTGATGAATGGATAAAGAAATTGTGGTTTATATACACAATGGAGTACTACGTGGCAATGAGAAAGAATGAAATATGGCCCTTTGTAGCAACGTGGATGGAACTGGAGAGTGTTATGCTAAATGAAATAAGCCATACAGAGAAAGACAGATACCATGTGTTTTCACTCTTATGTGGATCCTGAGAAACTTAACAGAAACCCATGGGGGAGGGGAAGGAAAAAAAAAAAAAGAGGTTAGAGTGGGAGAGAGCCAAAGCATAAGAGACTCTTAAAAACTGAAAACAAACTGAGGGTTGATGGGGGGTGGGAGGGAGGGGAGGGTGGGTGATGGGTATTGAGGAGGGCACCTTTTGGGATGAGCACTGGGTGTTGTATGGAAACCAATTTGACAATAAATTTCATATATTGAAAAAAAAACAGCTTAAAAAAAAATAAGTATGAAGACAATGGGACCAGCAGCGCCGGTAGAGCTGGGCAAGACTTTGGAGAGCAAGGTCAGAGAAGGACACTGAGCAGTACAGAGTGAGGAGAAGAGCCACAGAGACTCCAGGGGAGGGGAAGAACATCCCAGGCCGAGGGGCGGCAGGTATAAAGGCCTGGAGGAAGGAGAGCGCGAGGCAGGCTCCAGGAACAGGCCAAGGTCTCCCACGGCTGGATCCTCGCGGCCAAGGGCCCAGGGTGGGCCTGTGCCACTCTTTCAACCACACCCTTATGTCTCAGATGGCAAACCCTCAAGTGTCTGTGGTTCTCTGCCTCACTAAGCTCTTCCTGTCCACTAGTTCCCTTCTCCTGTATTTCAAGACATTTGCAGCCTAAAAATATACTCCTTTGGAACTACACCTTCCTTTTAATATCCGGTTTTCTGAAACAACAGAGTATTCACGAACCTTCCCTTCCTCACTCCTCTCTCATCTTCTGCAACAGTGTTCCTGTCCACACTATCCCTTGAGGGTTCTGCCCAAGATCATCAGTGAATTCTCAGTTTCAAATCCCGTGACCTCTCCCCTGCCCTCATCCTTCCTGATTTTGTGTCACATTCTTGAAAATCCTCCTTTCCAAATATTCTCTGCCTTTGTGTCCATGAAAATACAGTCTTCTCAGATTCCTCTTACCTCAATGACCCTTCTTTGGCTGCTTCCTCCCCAACATCTTCAATGGAGTTCTTCCTTCACGGCTGACTGTTTTCTTTCTATATTCCTCTCATGAACAGGCCCTCCCTGTGGGTGACACCCCACAGCTGTTTCTTCGAGTCCTGCCCTCTCTTCTGGCTCTCTACAGACGTTCCTTCAACAGCAAGTGAACGAGCGTCACAGCTGGGTGGAGTGGAGGCACGTCCAACTCAGCAAATGGTACATGCCTTCTTTCTCCCCAACCGGACTTCTCCCTTCCCCATGTATTCAGGGCTGGATGTAACCTTGACAAGTGTAATCAATGCCACCTCTGAGATGATTCTCAGCCATGTTGCCTCCAGCCCATTGTCACCACTAGGCTCTCACAGCCTTCCCGCATTTCTAATGTGCTCACAGAGACCTCCTGCCCGTGTTATTAATCCGGTCCCCACCAATTGGCATTCCCACTGCAACAACACCGACAGAAAGATTTTCCCAAGAATCACTTGAATGCTGACTTTCAGGGCTTAAAAACTTTCAGCAGCTCCTCACCGTTTACCCCATGAAGCTAAAATACTATCACGGCTTTGGAGAGTCTCAGTGATCCTAGACTGTCTTTTAGCCTGATCACTAACCACTCCCCTTGATTAACCTCAATGCCATATAAACAGTTTTGTTTGTCTTCTGTTGTTAAGTCCTCTGGCTTTGAATGCCCCTTGCATATCTACTAGTCAAAATCCTACATATTCCTTATATCTGGTAAAAGTGACACCTCTTCCAGGGAATCTTCCCTGATTTCCTTAACAGGAATGATCTCCCCCAATTCACACTCCACCTTGCATTATAGTCACTTTTCTACGTGTGAATATCTTACTGCCACTGTTACTTTCAGATCTCCTTAAGGACAGTACCTTTTTTGTTTCTTTTTTCTATGTGTCCGCACAGTGCCTGGGATGTGCCTTTCTAGGTTACAGAAGATCTTCCAGAAATGTTTGCCAACTGAATCACTAATGGTTCTATTACTATTTTTCTTTATTATCTGCAAACTGCTAATTAGTTAAAACACGTATAGACCTATACTTGAAAAGGTTCATCTTCTAGTAAAAAGAAACATCTGAAATATGAATACATAATGCAAGAAAATTAAGGCCCAGCTTGTATGTTTTTTGGTCTGGTTTTGGTACGTCCAATTTTCTGAAATCAGTGTGCAGGGGTTCCTGTGCCATTTAAGAACATCTCCTTAGAAGCACTTTGAGCTGTTGGCTAGAGCTGATTGGCACCAAGGCGAGGGGAGGGGCATGTAAGAGTCACCGGAGAGGATGGGCCGACATCCCTTTCGCTCTCCATCAGTCTCGCTGATCTGCTATTTTCAGAGGGCTAAAACAGTCTCAATAAGGATGCTTTCTAATTCCTGAAACTCTGTATATTTTAGCATCAAAACATTCTTATTTTGTACTGCCTTGATGGAATTACCACAAATTCCTCACTTAGGTGTATAAAAGGCATCGCAACCCGGACCCGCCCCCAGTGGCCCCACCACCTGCTCTGTTACTCTTCCTTCAACAACAAATAACTCCACTGGTCCGCAGGCTCCCGCAAGTCACTGTGAAACCGCCCTTGACTGCGCCATAGCATACGCCCCTCTCTTTCTCTCTTGACTCCACGTCTGAACCAACAGCAGACACTGTCTGTTCCCTTTTCAGAACCCAACCCGAATCTCATCAGTTTTGACCACTTTTGCTGCCACTGCCCAGGCCCGGGCCTCTGTCATCTCGTCTAAACTTCCTGCAATGGACTTTTCACTGGTGTCCCTACTGCCTTCTGTGTCCTCAGTTCAGTCTATTCTTAGCACGCGCAGAGAGATGCTACTCAAATGGGAATCAGAGCATCGTCCCTCCTCTGCTCAAAACCTGCAAAGCCTCCTTACTCTCAGAGAGTCACAGCAAAACCCTGCCAAGGGCCCACGTAGGCCCACGGGACCCGAGGTTTCTTCCCTAGCCTCATCACCTCCTTCTCTTTCTCCTCCTTGGTCACCATTTCTGGCCACGCCAGTCTCCCTGCTATTCCTCTAAGAAGCCAGGCTACCTTCTGCCTCTTTAGAGTCTTGTTCCTATTTATTTCTGGGTTCAGAGTTATGCTGCCAAGGGCAAAGCCTGATAAAATCCGAGCTCCCGAGAAATTAAGACACTATCAGGGAAGCATCTCAGGGTCACAATCCTTGTAATATCAGTGGAGCAGGGGCACCTGGGTGGCTCCGTCAGTTAAGCGTCCGACTTTGGCCCAGGTCATGATCTCGCGGTCCGTGAGTTTGAGCCCCGTGTCGGGCTCTGTGCTGACAGCTCAGAGCCTGAAACCTGCTTCGGATTCTGTGTGTGTGTCTCTCTCTGCCCCTCCCTTGCTCACGCTCTGTCTCTCTCCCTCTCTCTCTCTCTCAAAAGTAAATAAACATTAAAAAAATAAAATAAAATCAGTGAAGCATTAGAACGGTGTTGTGTGTTCTGTGAAGACAGAGTATTCAAAGATGAAGAAGAAAAGGTAAAAAAAAAAAATAAGCAGAATTAGAAGACTCTTAGATTACCCTATTCAAGTTTTTTGATCTCAAGATAAGAGACGGGTCTGTAGGAACTCAAGAGATCATTTACAGCTGCTATGATTTATAACAGTTCACATTTACTACCCAATTAAAATGTTTCCACTTTTTCAGAACATTGAAAGAATGAATATTTGAGATTATACCTGGAATACAAGTCAACCCCAAATGTGTGAACATCATGCTGACATCTTTTTCAAAAATATATAATTCTAAAGAAACTTTTCTTAATCTGAAACATCTATCTGGGAAACTACTTCATCATTTATGTTATGCTATTACAAAAGACTGTGAAATATAGAAACAACTACTGGAAAAACTACCAAAGATCTAGTCTTAACCTAGGAAAACTTCGGGCTATCACCCAAGGATCCCTGCTCAGCACAATACTGGACAGTGTTCTACACTGCTCTATCACCACGTGTATTCAATCCCTACGGAAATGGGATATTCCAACTATCCCTTCCATGAACGTCAAGGGAAAAGTTAGGGAACCTACTCCCCAGATTCTTCTCGTGGTGTTTAAACATAGAGCGAGATACTGAAACTGCTCATGTGAATAGTTTACACATTTCGGGAGTGGTTCTAGGCCTGCCATCTTTGAGAGATCAAATGCAAGGGTGGCAGCAGTGGTATCCAAACATGGGTCCCAGGGATCTGTACGAATCCAGTGGGATGCCTTACCTTTTCCAATGCCACGTCTGTCTCGGCGGCATGAGCCCTCTTCAGCTCCAACTTCATCTTTTCTGACTCGGCCTTCAGTTTATAGACCGCGGTCTCATGGTCCCTTGCAGCCTTTTGCTTCTCCTCTTCACGAAGAAGGCCGAGTTCCACCAGCTGCTGTTTCCGCTGTGAGTTCACATGTATCAGCTCTTCTCTCAACTTGTGAACTTGGGCTTCCATGTCGGCAATAGCCTTATTTTTAAAAATGAAAAACAGGTAGAGGATATGAATAGGAAAATCATAAAAGAAGAATCACAAAAGGTTAATAAATCTACCAAAAAAGTTCCCTTCCTTCCTTCCCTTATTCTCCCATCCCATGCCATCCCCTCCTCGTTTAGACATAAATGCTACCTAGAGCATTTTACCATATACAACATAGTCCATTTCATTTGCTTCAAATATTTATGTAAATGGAATGTTATATGTATTCCTTTGCAACTTGCTTTTTCAATATTCAACATTATGTTCCAAAGATTCATCTAGTACTTGCTATTGTATTTTCGGGCTTTTTTAAGTTCATTTATTTTGAGAGAGAGAGAGCTCGTGCGCAAGCAGGGGAGAGGCAGAGAGAGAGGCAGAGACAGAGAGACAGAGAGGCAGAGAGACAGAAAGAGTCACAAACAGGCTCCATGCTGTCAGCGTAGAGCCCGACACAGGGCTTGGTCCCACAACCATGACCTGAACCGAAATCAAGAGTCAGACGCTTAACCAAAACTAAGCCACCCAGGTGCCCTTGCATTTTCGTTTTCATTTCATATCATGTCTGCTCTGATTTCATGATGTCTACCATTCTACGTTCTTGGGTTTATTTTATATTCCTCCTCCTGTTTTCTTATTTTCAGTATTTAAGTCATTTATTTTTATACTTACTTCTTCTCTGATTTATAAACTTAAGACTATAAATATCCCTCCAACTATTGCTTACGTTTAATCTCTTAGGTGTAGAAATATGAGATTTTCATTATCATTTAGCTCAAACATTTTTAACTTCCATTATTATTTTCTTCTTTGACTTATAAACCATTTCGAAGTACGTTTCTTAATTCCCAAACATACGGGGTATATTAGTTTCCTGAGGCTGCCATTAACAAAGTACTATAAACCGAGTGGCTTAATACAACAGACACCTATTCTCTCACAGTTCTAGAGATTAGTAGTCTGAAATCAAGGTGATGGTAGAGTGGATTCCTTTTGGAGGCTCAGAGGGAAAAATCTGTTCCATGCCTCTCTTCTAGCTTCTGGGGTTTGCTGGAGATCTTTGGTGTTCCTCGGCTTACAGACGTATCGCTCCAGTCTCTGCTCTGTCTTCACATGGCTTCTTTGTGTGTCTGTGTCCCTGGGCCCAAATTTTCCTCTTCTATTAAGGACACTGATCATCTTGGGCCTTCAGGATGTGATTAATGCCTTTATAAAATGTAATCCCATTTTAGTGCCTTTTGAAAAGAGACTCGGAAATCCCTTTCCCCTTCTACCATGTAAGGACGCAGGGAGAAGGCGCTAGCCATGAACCAGGAAGAGGGTCCTTATTAGAACACAAACATGCTGGTGCCTTGGTCTTCGACTTCCAGCTTCCAGAAATGGGACAGGTGCATGTCTGCTGCTTATAACCCACCCAGCCCGTGGTATGTTCTTATAGTAGCCAGGACAGACTAAGACGTAGTCTGAGAGAAACAGATTTGCAAAGGTTTTATCCAAATTCAGACTGATTTGATTTGAAAGCCTTTGTTTTTATCACCTACTATACTGTATCAAAGTTGTAAGAATTTTTTATAGAGAATGACATTTGTTGTATTTTGTTCATTTATTCTTATTGCACACCCCTAACTTCTCATTTTCACCAGGATTAGTACAAAGCTGCATCCCAAAGTCACAGGGTCATAATGTCTTTGTAAAAAATAAAAAACGAACAAAATAAGTTAGCTTCCCAAAACCACCGAAACCACCCCAAACTGAATTTCAATCTTTGTCGATGTACATAAAATATTTGCTTTCTTTTTTTTCTTAAGTTTATTTATTTATTTATTTTGAGAGAGAGAGAGAAAGTATAAGTGGGGGGAGGGGCAGAGAGAGAGGGTGTGAGAAAATCCCCAGCAGACTCTGTGCCGTCAGCGCAGAGCCCCTGGGGGGGCTTGATCTCACAAACCGTGAGGTCATGACCTGAGCTGAAATCAAGAGTTACGCACTTAACTGAGTCATCCGGGCACGCCCATAAAAATATTTTCAATGGTATAGTCACGTTTAGATGCTGTTCTACCTTTTCCTATACCTAACTTTATGTCTTCATTTCCATTTATTAGCGTACTTGTCACTCTTAGTAGCTCTTTAATATTTCATCATTGCAGTATATCGTCATTTACTTAATCATATTATTTTTGGATATTTGTCTTATTTCCAATTAGTCATTATTACATATGCGACACCTATGAATACATTACAATGCTATTTTGCTTTTAGTTTACATTATGAAGATTATTTCGTCAAAAGATAAGAATGACTTTGTAGCTTTTTTTCCAAATTGCTCTACAGAAACACTGAGTCCATTTTCCAACGTGAACAACAGTGTATACGGGAACCTGTTTCTGCACACCCGAGCCACTGGTGCGCTTTGTAATTCTGTATATTTTTATTAGTTGACTAGGAATGTGATGAGAACTTAAGGAAGGCATTTTAAGTTGCTGGCACATTGATATGCACTGGCTTTAGTCCAATGACGATTTTCAAACAGAAAAACTATACTGAAAAATGTATCAACTAATTATGGGAGAAATAAACATTAAATGAAAGAACTTAATGCTGAAGGCTTCCCTGGGGTATTTAATATTTCAGTCCTTAGCAAGTGCTGATAACTAGAGTGACAGAACTGCCAAGATCAATCTGGAATAGACGTGTTCATTTTTCTTTACGATTATAAATAACGAGCTATCAAACTTCATCCATCTGACTGATATAGAACAGGAGAATTACAACAACATTTAACAAATTAATAAAGGTTGTTATCTGTCTATAGGGGACACACACCGTAAGCACAACTTTTAATCGAGCTGAGTTCAATTAACAGTTAAAAACATACAGACAGACCAGGAAACATGGAAGCAACTGAATGTCCATCAACAGATAGGGGGATAAGCAAAATGGGGTCTGTATGTACGATGCATTGTTCTTCGGCCTACAGAAAGAAGGAAATTCTGACTTATACTATAGCACGGATGAAACTTGAGGACATTGTGCTCAGTGAAATAAGCCAGTCACCAAAAGACAAACACCAAACATTTATACCAATTTCCTTAGAAAGCTAATGACTCTTTTTTTAATGTTTATTTTTGAAAGAGAAGAGAGAGCGCAAGTGTGCACAGGTGTGAGTGGGCGAGGGGCAGAGAGCGAGGGGGACAGAGGATCCAAAGCGGGTTCTGTGCTAACAGCAGAGAGCCAGACACAGGGCTCAACCTCATGACCTGATGATGAACTCATGACTCAGATCATGATCTAAGCTGAAGTAGGACACTTAACCTACTGAGCCACCCAGGCGCCCCAGAAAGCTAATGACTCTTCAAACCACTCTGAATCTGACAAGTTCTGGCAAGAGCAGTGAGAGGTTGAAACATCTCATAAGTGATAATAGATTGCCAGGATTATCATCAAAGTGGTCCCAAACAAAATTCAAAAATGCATTTTATGAAAGCAAAATGTGTCTAAGTTGAGAACATGTTAATGGTTAAGAAAGAATCATTTGGACTATCTTGGAAATCCAAAAATTGTTCTATAGGTGCTCTTGGAATAAAGACAACGTTAATATAGTTATTAATGTATTAGGTTACCTTTGTACCGTCACAGAAAGTTTGTGAGCAATCACCACCAAGAGCTGAAATGCTTCCAATGTGCTACTCTTTAATGTGTAGGTATATGTAATCTACCATTTGTTAGGATCTATGATGTGGAAGCCACCATAAGTGACTTCTAGAGAAAAAACTTTACCCAGAGTTTAGACTATAATAAATAAGCTACACACACACACACACACACACACACACACACACACCCCAGAGCCATAAGAGAAGATGATGTGCCATAAAAGTTCAAAAGAGGGAGCCCTTACTTTGAGCTAAGAATTCTGAAAACCTGAATAAAAGTGAATGCATCTGAGATGTACCTTAAGAGAGAAATTAGCACCATTTGGGAACAGGGATAAATACAGGACATTTCAGGAAGAAAGAATGAGTTGCATGGAAGAAGAAAAACAGAACGTCAAAGAGGAACAGGAGAAACTCAGAAAACAGAGATTTGCTGCAGATATTGAAGACATTAAACTACAGCGGTTGGAAATCAAGGCACTGGAGGACCAGTAAGATACCTAAATTGGGTGCTGGAAAGGAGTATGTGGGGAAAGTAAGTCAAGAAATACTACTGAATTTGTATTAAGAAAGACTACCCTGGAGGCAGTTTATATCATGGCTTAGACACACCAGAGATGGGAAGGCCAGCAGTAGTGGAAAGAGTGGAATGGATGGGAATACAATTTTAGAAGTAGAACTGAAACGGTTAGGGGAAGGCGCCTGGGTGGCGCAGCGGGTTAAGTGTCCGACTCTTGATCTCAGCTCAGGTAATGATCTCGCGGTTCATGGGTTCGAGCCCCACATGAGGCTCTGCGCTGATGGCACGGAGCCTACTTGGGATCTGTGTCTCTCCTTCTTTCTGCCCATCCCCCACTTGTGCTCTCTCAAAAATAAACATTAAAAAAAGGGCTAAACAACTAAATGCATGATGAAGGCAAGGAAGAGAGAGGAATATTGGTGATTTAGGATGGTTACCTCAGGCAGTTTGGCAGATTAGATATTCTGAGAGACCTTCATGAGATGAAACAACTAGATTCTGTACAAAATACAATGTTTTCTTTCTTTGCTCATAGGAAGTAAGAGAAAAATCCAAAAGAAAAAAACAAAACAAAAATCACACACTATAAAACTGCCTGTGTCAAAAATAGGATAGTGAGCACTGAGCATGCTCAAAAGGCAATGTATCTTAGAGGACAAATGTCTTTATGAGCATTGCAGCTTCTGGGGGCAAGGAATATGGGAGCTGAACATGATTCCATGGAATTAAGTCAGCGGGCCTGGAATAGGACTAACGTGGTTCTAGGTCCATAGTGTTATTTACTCCTGCCTGATGCTAAAATAAATTCCCTCTGGAAAAAAGTTTCTTTAGTTTAATGTCTCCAAGTTTTCCATAAATTAGGGTAAACCAAGAATGAGCTCATAATTTAAGAATTATTAAATCCAGGGAAAAAACACCATCGGTAAGAGTCAGCAAAAACAGATTCCCACTGGCAGGCACTTCAAATATGAGAATTATCAGAAAAATAAGATAAAATAACATGTATTAAATGTTTTAAAAAACAAAAGATGAAACATTAAAAAAAAATTTTAAAGGGGCGCCTGGGTGGCTCAGTTGGTTAAACATCTGATTCTTGATATTGGCTCAGGTCATGATCTCATGGTTTGTGAGATCAAGCCCCATGTTGGGCTCTGCACTGACAGTGTGGGGGATGCTTGGGATTCTCTCTCTCTCCCTCTCTCTCTGCCCCTCCCCCCTTTCCCCTTCTCTCTTTCCATCTCTCAAAATAAAGAAATAAACACAAAAAAAATGTTTTTAAAAGATAGAATCACAAAGTGAGTAAGTCACAAGAGACTAGGCAAAAATTATCATATTTGAGAAAGAATCAAATATAACTTCCAAAAAAAGTTTTTGAATAAAAGAATAGATGAGTTAAGGCAGTTTAAACATAGCAAAAGCAAAAAAGTAATGAAACAGAAGAGGGATCTTAATAAATTACTTAGAACACAGCAAATTAATAATCAGAAGATAACTGTAAGTGAGATGTTTAAAGCTATGGAAGGTAAAATAAAAATATTTAATATATGTCTGGAGTTCTAGAAGGAGGGGACAGAAAAGAGAAGATAGGAAGGATATGCAAAAATGAGAATTTTCAGAACTGAGGAAAAATAAGAATCCTCAGAATTAGTGAGCAGAATAAATATCAGACAGGACAGAAAAGGAAGGAAGGAAGGAAGGAAGGAAGGAAGGAAGGAAGGAAGGGAGGGAGGGAGGGAGGGGTCTAATCTGTATACTAGGTAATGAAATGGCAGAACACAAAAGACAAGGAGAAAAGCTTAAAAGCAGGTAAAGTGAGGGAAAAAAAGAATATATTCAGTAAATGACATCCCAGTAGCAACAAATACACCAAGCGCTCAGATTCTGGGTTCTAGTACCATTCCCTGATAAAAGGAAACAGTGGCCCTTAGACAAATGACTGAGTCTAAGAGTGAGCAGGAAATATATAAGATGAACCAGAGCATCTTGCTGTGCTAGTAGTAAGGAAGTGCTCCTTGATGAGAGTATATTAAAGATACAAGAACCAACTGAAGGAGCTCCCAATGGCCAAAGCTGGAACAATTTGAGAAAAAAAAAAAAGGATTGGATTATATTTCAAAGAATAAAATAAATATCCATGAGTACATACTCATATAAATGATTTATTTAATAAGTTAACTAATAGGGGAGAAGAAACAAATTTTCCTTGCAGAGGTATTCCAAATTACAATGAAGGGCATTTTACAAATTCCTAATGGGCGTTCCTCAAAACTGTCAAGGTTATCAAAAGTAAGGAAAATCTGACAAACTATCATAGCAGAAGAGGCTAAGGAAAGAAGACAACTAAATGTAATGTGATATTCTAGATGGGATTGTGTAACAAAAAAAGGACACTAGGTAAAAACTAAGCAAATCTGAATAAGGTATGGATTTTAGTTAATGATGACATATCAACATTGGTGTGTAATTTAAACAATGTACCATATTATGTAAGATGTTAATAAAAGGGGAAACTGGGTGCAAGGTATATGGGAAAACTTTATACTGTCTTCGCAATTTTCTCTATAAATTTAAAAATGTTCTTAAAATACATGTCAGGCTCTGTGCTGACAGCTCAGAACCTGGAGCCTGTTTCAGATTCTGTGTCTCCCTCTCTCTCTGCCCCTCCCCCGCTCATGCTCGCTCTGTATCTGTCTCTCAAAAAGTGAATAAAGATTTAAAAAAAATTAAATTAGGAACCTTGGCAAAAATAGCAACAACAAAACCAAAATAATCCCCTAATACTTCAAAGTTTTAAACACAGTTTAAATAATTCATGGTTCAAAACAAATTTAAGATAAAAATTAAAGTACTTAGAAGACCCAAGACATTTTTTTTTCACATTTGTACTGTTTTAAATGGGAATGAGGGGGTTAGTATCAACAGTCATGGGTTCATGGGAGATATTTCATTGTATCTATTTTTGTGACTTTTAAATTGATTGATGTTGGGGTGCCTGGGTGGCTCAGTCTCTTAAGAGTCTGACTTCAGCTCAGGTTATGACTGCACGGTTTGTGGGTTCAAGCCCCACATCAGGCTCTCTGCTGTCAGCACAGAGCTCAGAGCCTGCTTGGGGTTCTCTATCTCCCTTTCTCTCTGCTCCTCCCCTGCTCATGCATGCTCTCTGTCCCTCTCCCTTTAAAATAAATAAACATTAAAAAAAATTTTAATTGATTGATGTTAACTATTTCCTAATCAAAAATAAATTCATAACATTTAAATAAAAATTCTTAGAAATGATTTACAAAGAAAATATTACTTACGAAATCCTGAGGGATGAAGGTGAAGTGAAGGAAATATGTAGCCATAACATATTATTTATTTTTAACAGGCTAATTGTTAATGAAAAAAAGGCCAATTTAAGAAATTACAAGATAGAACAATTTCTGGTAAGACTGATGAAGGAAACAGGAGAGAAGACACAAACAAACATTAGGGCTGCAAATAAAGCTATGGCAATATTACCTAGAAAAAAGAGATAACTAATACTAACATTAAAAAAAAAAACATACCACAAATCCATCAGACATTAAAGAGATAAATAAGATCATACCATAAAAATATTATGCCAAGGGGTACCTGGCTGGCTCAGTCAGTAAAGCACCTGACTCTTGATTTTGGCTGAGGTCATGATCTCACAGTCGTGAGACTGTGACCCACATTGGGCTCTGTGCTGACAGTGCAGAACCTACTTGGGATTTCTCTTTCTTCCTCTCCCTCTCTGCCCCTCCACCACTTGTGCACTCTCTCTCAAAAAAAAAAAAAAAAAAAAAAAAAAGATTAGGGGAACCTGGGTGGCTCAGTCGGTTAAGCATCTGACTTTGGCTCAGGTCATGAGCTCATGGTTCGTGGGTTCTAGCCCCACATAGTGCTCTATGCTGGTGGTGTAGAGCCTGCTTGGGATTCTCCCTCTCCCTCTCTCTGTCTGTTCCTCACTCACTCTCTCTCTCTCTCCCTCAAAATAAATGAACTTTAAAAAAATAAAAATAAAAATGAAAGATTATGCCAATACTTGGAGAACAGAAGTGAAATAGATTCCCAGGAAAATATAAAATGACAAAAAGAAGAAATAAAACAATCTAATTAGATAAATTGGAAGAATAGTGAAAATGTTTCCTACAAAGGAAACAATAAGTTTAGATAATTTCACAGGTGAGTTCTAAAAAAATCTTCCAGAAGATAGATCATTCCAGTCTTTTATAATCTCTTGCAGAGAATAGAGAAACGTACTCTCAAACTATTTCAGAAGTTATAATATTGATAACAAAGGATGACAAGAATATGAAGAGAAACAAAAATTATAGGTCAGCTTACTCATGAACACAGACATAAAATCCCAAACAAATTATTAGCAAACCAAGTCCAGTAATGTATACAAATAAAATATGTTATTGCCAAGTTGTACAGAATGCAAGGGCAGTTTAACATTTCTCAAAATCTGTAAGTGCCAATAAATTATCAAATTTAAAGGAAAAGGAAAATTCATAAACTATAAAAATTTACCAAAACTGGCTAAAAAATTGGAAAATGTGAATCATCCAGCAACCATTAGAAAAATTTAAATAGTAGTCAAAAATCTTTCCTGAAATGAAATATCAAGCCCAGATGGTTCTACTGGCCAGATTTACCAAATTTTTAAGAAACAAATAATTCACTCTTAGATTAATTCTTCCAGGGACTCAAAAAAAGATTACTCAGCAACTCAATTTATGAGGCTAGCATAACATCGATTAAAAAATATGTCTAAACAAGAAAAATTCAGGTCAATCACTCTCAAAAATTGTTAGCAAATTGAAGCCAGCAATAATACATCATTTAAATATTGGATGAGACATAATGTTGGTGTAATGGTAAAACATAACCTATGATATGATTTTTTTTTCCATTAATGTATTCAAAGAGAAAAGCCTTATGGTTATCTCAATAAACAAACAAACAAAAAAAAATTGAAAAAAACTCCATGACAGGAACTCTTGGCCATTTTTTAAGTTTTTATTATTTTTTAAGTTTTATTTATTTTTGAAAGAGAGAGAGAGAACAAGCAGAGAGGGCAGAGAGAGAGGAAAAGAGAGGGTGCCAAGGCAGGTTCTGCACTGTCAGTAAAGAGCCTGACATGGGGCTCGAACTCATGAGCCATGAGATCATGACCTGAGCCAAAATAAAGAGTCAGATGCTTAACCAGCTGAGTCACCCAGGCACCCCAGAAGAGACCATTCTTAACCAGATGAAAGATATTTACCAAAAACTCAGCAAATTTTATTTATTATTTATTGTGCAGGAAGAAGAAAAAGAAATCAGGAAAAAGAAAAAAATGTCTACCACGACTTACATTCATAAATGTACGACAAGAGAAAAAAAAGGAAAACAGTGTCTTCAGTCATGAAAGCTATGATTGTCTATATAGACAGAATGCGAAATGAATGTACAAATCATTAGGAATAATAAGAGTTTAGAAAGGTGTTTGAATTAAAGAGCCATGTTTAAAAATTATTTGTAATCTTTACACATCAGCACAAAAATTATAAACGCCATGAATAGCTATAACAAACAGAAGATTCTCAGAAATAAGCCTACCAAAAGATGTGCAAAATTCTAGAGAAAAAATTATAAGCCTTTTTAAAAGACATTAATGAAAATCTAAATAACAGAGATACATCATGGGGATGGAAAGCCTTCTGACAGTTCTCCCCAAACTGATGGCATTGATGCAAATCCAATTAAAATTTTAACAAAAGCTTCCAAGAAACTTGACAAGCTGAACCTAAAATGTACAGGATGAACGAACAAATGGCCTGACACGCCACAGATCAGGGCCTAGAATAATGTGACTGAAATTAATACAGTATAGTATTATCATAAAAAATAGGAATATTTGACTAATGGAACATAATAGTGAACCTAGAAACAAGGTCACATTGGTTGGAGCTGGTACTGCACTTTAAAAAAAAAAGTTTTATTTTTAAAATTTTTATTTATTTTACTTAGAGAGAGAGAGAGAGAGAGAGAGAGAGAGAGAAGGTGAGCAGGGGTGGGGACAGGAAGAGAAATAATTCTAAGCAGGCTCCGTGCTGTCAGCACAGAGCCCCAATGCAGGGCTTGATCTCACAACCCTGGGATCATGACCCAAGCTGAAATCAAGAGTCAGAAGCTCAACTGACTGAGCCACCCATGCATCCCATTGGTATTGCACTTTTGGAGGGCAATGGTGAACCAGTTTCAAAACTATGCTAAGACAATAAGTTACTCATATGGGAAAGAATGAAATCGGATCCCTACCTTACATAATAGACAAAAATCAATTCCCTCCACTCCTAAGTATATACCCAAGACAAATAAAACATATCTCTGCACAAAAACGTGTACGTGTTCACAGCAGCATTATTCATAACAGCCAAAAAGTAGAAAACTGTCAATCAACTGATGAATGAACAAATAAAATGTAATATAGATAAACAATGGAATATTATTCAGCAATAAAAAGGAATGGAGAGCTAATATAGGCTATGACATGAATGAACCTTGAAAGCACAACAAATGAAAGAATCTAGTCACAAAAGACCACATAATGTATGATTCTACTCATAAGAAATAGCACAAGCAGATGTAGAGGCACAGGATTTAGATTAGTGGTTGCCCAGGGCTATTGTGGGGAAAATGGAGGGTGATAGACTGTTAGTAAATATCTGTTTGGGGGGAGGAGGTGATAAAATGTTCCAAAATTTGGGGGGTGATGGTCGTGCAACTCTGAACCATACTGAAACCCATGCGACTGTATACTTTAAAAGGGTTAATTGTATGATGTGGAAATTATATCTCAATAAGGCTAATATTTTAAAAATCAGTGCATAGTGATCAGGGACCAAAAGTGAAAGATGACATTTTTAAAAATACAGGGGAGGGCTTTTTTACTTGAAAATAAGAAACTTCCTTAAACACGACTCACAAGGCACTAACTTGAAAAGATTGGTAAGTTAGACTATAATATAAATTAGGAACATTCATTCATCAAAAGACACCATAAAGATAATGAAAATATAAATAAAAATTTTAAAGGGGAGATTTGTAACATATATAATTGATGAAAGAACAGTATCCAGAATTTGTGAAGCATACCAATAAATGAAGATAAACAGTCCAATAGAGAAATGAGAAAAAAGTATGATCAAGAACTTTATTATAGGGGCGCCTGGGTGGCTCAGTCGGTTGAGTGTCCGACTTCGGCTCAGGTCATGATCTCGCTGTTCGTGAGTTCAAACCCCGCATCGGGTTCTGTGCTGACAGCTCAGAGCCTGGAGCCCGCTTCAGATTCTGTGTCTCCCTCTCTCTCTACCCTTCCCGCACTTGTGTTCTGTCTCTCTCTCAAAAATAAACATTAAAAAGTTTTTTTAAATAAATAAATAAAAGAACCTTATTATAAACGGAAACATTTTAATGGTAAACACATGAAAAGGTGTCCAACTTCACTGGTCATCAGAAAATGCAAATTCATTTTACAATCACTGTATTAGCAAAAATTAATAAGTCTGATAGTACCAACTGTTGGCAAGGATGTGTATCAATGGCGCTGTTACATGCTAATGATATGAGTACAAAGCGACAAAACCCTGTTGTGAATTAAATTGGCGATACCTAGAAAAACTGAACATTTTCTTAAGTCATGTCCCAACATTTTGTAGAGAAACTCTTAACACCCGTACACCAAGGACGTGTCCAAGGATGTGCACAGCGGAGCTGTAAAAACTACCTAGCTAGAGATGACTCAAATGTGTATCACAAGTAACGGGACATTGTATCTAGACAAATGAATGAATTGGAACCGCACACAAGAGAATGGATGAATCTTAAAAATATTGAGGGAAAAAATTCAAATCATGGATTACCTATAATATGAAACCATTTTTATGAAGTTCAAATGTAAGCAAAAGCAAACAATATACTGCTTAGGGAACGGGTATGTGATAAGGCTATACTAAAAAAAAAGGTTAGGTAACCATCAACACACATTTATGGCCAATGGTTGCCTCTGGGGCAGACACCAGGAACTGGAGAGAGGAAGGAGCATCCGGACAGAGGTGATGGATTCAGCAACGTTCTAATTCTTCACTTGGGTGGTCAGTTCCTGATGTTCGTTCTGATTGTGTGCATTAGTGCTTAAATATTATTTATGACATATATTCTTTGTATGTATAAGACACGACACAATAACATTTTTTTTAATAATGCAGATGTTTTATGCCTAGATGGCAAGGAGAATGCTTCTAACAAGTAACTTCTTAAAGTATAATATGGTAATTATTATTAATACAGTCTTAATTATGGAAATGCACAATCCTCTGACAATTTTTCTTTTTATTGTGCGTTTTTCACAGGAGACCCTTGATTTCAATTATGTTTTGGAACATCACATTACTTCATTATTGTCTACCTCTCATTATTACGTAAAGAAGTTTCAGCTGATATATTTTCTTTAGAACAACATAGTAAGAGTTCTAAAACACACTTTAATTACTCATGGTTAGCAGGCCACCAAGTGTTATTTAAAGTCATATAAAACTGACCAAAACGATTTCTCTTCTTTCATTATGTTAAACCTAATAAATAAATATCTGGATTTAAGCTTCCAGATTCAAAGCAAACACACTCTTTCGAGTTGTGGCCTTTTAATTTTTTAGCATTATTTTATAAATATCAAATGCAATAGACTTTTCTATCGTAAATAGGTCCCATAGAAACTTTAGCATAAAAGAGAATTTAACCTTGTAAGACAGTGCTTTTGCCTCTCCAAGAAAAAAGTACCAGAAATAATGACAGATGATTGGTGTGTCTAACAAATGAAACACAACAGTCAAACTCCAATCAGCGCTGTTCTGAGGCAGGACAATTGGTGCGTAAGAACACCAAGGCTCAGGCAGTAGGGTCAGACAGTATGGATGGACAGGATTAAACAGAAACAAAGTGATAAAAAGGCAAGAGTTTTCAATTCAGAATGGCCTGAGGCAGAGGTGTTCATAAAATGGGGAGTGCCTCCCGGTGAACTCTTGCTTTCACACAGGTCTCGTGTCTTTCGAGACTTGTGATCCTTAGGTAGGTCAAGGCTCCCTGCTCAGCTATGTCAGTCATGGGTTTGTCCATCTGTGTGTCCATCCATCTAAACATCCATTGCCTCACTGAATTATGTTTTAAGGACCTTCAGTGGCTATTTCTGAAGAGCTGTGTTCTCATTCACAATGAGGTTTAGCAAGGAGGGAGAATCCTCTGAGGAAATGGATTGGGATTGCATTTCAAGAGAAACAGACCAAACTACTAACCTCCTCCTCACTAGAAATTTCCCCCCACGATGAAAGGGCAAGACCCTGAGAACAGGGGCCCTGACACCATTCCCCGCCTTCCTTAGGCCTTCTTTGGCTGGTGACCGGGGTTGGAATGAGGAAGTGGAACGGCACGGAAGCAGATAACGTTCGGTTAGCCATTGTAACCGCTTAACACCGGCTTCAAGAGCAAGAGGGCACAGAACTCAAACGCACCTGTCTGTCTTACATGAATTATGAGAGTGGAGTGGAAGGGCTGCGATGTGTCCGCTAATCTCTGCGGGGTGCAGGGGAGAGCTGAGAAACACCGTGTGCAACTTCATCATTTCAAGGAAGTCACACATAAATGCCACAGGAATGCAACCCTCGCGGGTGGGTAAAGGATTGAAGAAATGACCATCTAATTTCTTGGCCGGTAACATCATGTAGAAAAGGTCAGAGCACTCCGTATCTTGCAGTTAAGCGGCCTTGAGAGATTATGTGTTTTCATCTTTTATTCACTTGGTCCTTTCATTTTAGCTAACACAGCAAGCACTAGGGCGGCTGGTCTGCACGGCGGGTAGACCTGAGACAATTAACTCATTGTCGATATCACAAATTGCAAGAACTGAGTGCACCCGGCCAGGGAGGGCAAGTTGCTGCATATGTACTTATAATACTTGAATCTTTCTTTGAAGATTTTGAAGATATTCCCAGGCCGTAAAATAACTCAAGGTCATTATAATAAATACCAACCGGCATCGTAAAGAACATAAATGTATGCAGTTTAAGGTATTGGGGTTAATCTGTGGTGACCAGATGGATATTCTAGGAGTAATTTTGGAAAAAATATCCTTGCTGTCTGCTATTTACTTTTCTGAAACATATATATAGGAGTTTATTGTAGAATAACTTAGCTTTATTTTTTGTTATATTCCTATTTTAAACGTGTTTTGTTTTTCTTGAATATGATGCTCATCACTTTTTAAAGTTTATTTATTTTGAGAGAGAGAGAGAGAGAGCACAAGCGGGGGGTGGGGGCTGGGGGGGTGGGGACAGAGAGAAAGGAAGAGAGAGAATCCCAAGCAGGCTCTGCTCTGTCAGGGCAGAGCCTGATGCAGGGCTCGATCCCACAAACCGTGAGATGGTGACCTGAGCCGAAATCGGGATGACTCTTTGTTAGTTATGATATATAATCTAGTTATAATACCTTCATTATGAGTTTACATCATTTATTTTTAGTACCAACTATTAATTTTTTAAAATAGATAGCAGCTTGCTTTCTGTTATGTTGGGTTATTGATCACTCCTTATGTCTAAGTTATTTCTGAAGCAAAACTTTAGCCTCTTATTCTGCTAGAACTTTCACTCCACCCAAATAAAATGTCCCATTTTGGTTTGTTTTTTGTTTTCTTTGGGGGTTTTGTTTTTTTGGTTTTGAGAGAGTGAGTGCGCACCTGAGTGGGAGAGGGACAAGGGGAGGGGGGCCAGGGAGACAGAGAAAGAGAGAGAGTGAGAGAGAGAGAGAGAGAGAGAGAGAGAGAGAGGGAAAGAGAATCTTAGGCAGGTTCCATGCATAGCATGGAGCCCAACGTGGGGCTCAATCTCATCACGGTGAGATCATGACCTGAGCCAGGATCAAGAGTCAGACGCTTAACTGACTGAGCCACCCAGGCAACCCCTCATTTTTTTTAATGAAAGGAATACTTTGAATGAAATATGCATTTCTGAGATTTTATTAAATATATAGAATTGGTGTGAAAGTGGGTATTCAGATTTCAAGGAAGGACAGCATATATATTAAAAAGTCATTAGGAGAATATATTAGGAGAATACTGTTGGATCAGTAAAAAATAGTGTTTTGTGAAAGTTTAACGTATCTATTTTAGAGAGTAAATTTATATCGTGCATAAAGCTATATCTTATATTTATTGTCATTTAAAAACCATATTTATTGCCATTTAAAAACTGAAATTCATATAAACAGTGAAAACAGTAATCTTATTTTACTGTATAATTATAGCATATGGCATAATATACCTGTTAACATTTTTTGGAAATCAATGATTTCAAATTATGCCGAATGTTATAAAATTATTTTATATGTATGGTAACGTTTTTAGATAAAAGTTTATATATTTATAGCATTTTTATAGGGCTAAAGCTTTTAGAATGTGCTCTCATATGCCACAGGAAAGACAGGTAGTGGATAAAAGTAGAAAAAAGATTATTAAGGGATATAGTTAAAGTCACATAAAATTTTGGGTAGGAAACCAAATCTTCAGATTCCCAGGACAGCATTTTATCTATTTTTAACCTGATGCATCTAAGCTGCAAATAGAGATTCCTTGAATCATAATGCTGATGTTCTATCAAAGGAAAAATACATTTTACATCCCTTAAATGACTGAGAGATATTTGAACTCAGAGCCAGCAGATGTACATTTAAATAATTCAAAACTTTCTTGGGCTTCCAATATAAATGTGTGGTATATTTAAAGAACATTTGTGGGTTTTTTTTTTTAACATTTATTCATTTTTGAGAGTGAGAGAGACTGAGCGTGAGTGTGGGAGGGGCAGAGAGAGAGGGAGACACAGAATCTGAAGCAGGCTCTAGGCTCTCAACTGTGAGCACAGAGCCCGACGCAGGGCTGGAACTCATAAACTTTGAGATCACGACCTGAGCCAAAGTCGGATGCTTCACTGACTGAGTCACCCAGGCACCCCAAGAACACTTGTGTTTTTAGACTCCTGTTCTATAGTTATTAGGCCTGGTAATTAAAATTTTTTTTTTTCAACGTTTATTTATTTTTGGGACAGAGAGAGACAGAGCATGAATGGGGGAGGGGCAGAGAGAGGGAGACACAGAATCGGAAACAGGCTCCAGGCTCTGAGCCGTCAGCCCAGAGCCCGACGCGGGGCTCGAACTCACGGACCGCGAGATCGTGACCTGGCTGAAGACGGACGCTCAACCGACTGTGCCACCCAGGCGCCCCTAGGCCTGGTAATTAAAAATAAAATCATTATTCCACTTTGTGGTTCAATGACAATATCTCCTCTACAACTTGTAGAGATGAGATGGGCTAGAATTCCTCCAAATCCCAAGAGACTAGCTTAGCTCTGGAAGGAATTTGATACACAAAATTAAACTAAAATGTGGTACTGTGGTTCGCACGGACACTACTAAATTATGTGACGAAAGAGAGGACAGAGCTTAGCATATAGGAAAGGCAAGAAAAACTTTAATTTGGGAAAAAACTTTAGAACAACAAATATTCAGTTTGGGAGTATACGACATAGGGCTTATGAAAGGAAATATGTTTTTACCTGCAAAAGAAGGGAGCGTTCTAGGTAGAGAAAAGAAAGAAAGAAAGAAAGAAAGAAAGAAAGAAAGAAAGAAAGAAAG